>NW_026894727.1:0-87474 GCF_032452875.1 Bos javanicus | reverse complement strand
AGTGCATGATCAGTCATGTGATACGTGTGTGATCAGCCACGTGATCAGTGCATGATAGTCCACGTGATCAGTGAATGATCAGCCACGTGATCAGTGCATGATAGTCACGTGATCAGTGCATGATCACATCCACGTGATCAGTGCATGATCAGTCATGTCAGTCAATGTTGAGGAGCGCCGTGATCAGTGCATGATCAGTCCCGTGATGGAGTGCATGATCAGCCAAGTGATCAGTGCATGATAGCTACGTGATCAGTGCATGATCAGTCACGTGATCAGTGCATGATCAGCCACGTGATCAGTGCATGACAATCCACGTGATCAGTGCATGAATCACGTGATCAGTGCATGAGAGCCACGTGATCAGTGCATGATCAGTCACGTGATAGGTGTGTGATCAGCCACGTGAACAGTGCATGCTCAGTCACGTGATCAGGGCCTGCTGAGCTGCGTGATTACTGTCTGCTCATCTGCTTGACATTGCCAGCTGAGCTGCACGATTCCTGCCTGTCATCTCCTTGACAATTGCCACCTGTGCTGCATAATTCCTGCCTGCTCATCTACTTGATTATTGCCAGCTGAGCAGCATGATTTCTCAGAGCTGAGTTCCATGATTATAGCCTGCTGACTGATTCCTGCCTACTCAGCTCTTTGTTCATTGCCTCCAGATGCACATGATCAGTGTGTGACACCAAACATGATCAGCACATGATCAGTCACATGATCAGTGCATGATGCCACGTGATCAGTGCATGATCAATTACGTGATCAGTGCATGATCAGTCATGTGACCAGTGCATGGTAGCCACGTGATCAGTGCATGATCAGCCACGTGATCAGTGCATGATCAATCACGTGATCAGTGCATGATCAGCCACGTGATCAGTGCATGGTCAGACACGTGAACAGTGTATGATCAGCCACGTGATCAGTGCATGATATCCAAGTGATCAGTGCATGATCAACCGTGATCAGTGTATGATCAGCCACGTGAACAGTGCATGCTCAGTCACGTGATCAGGGCCTGCTGAGCTGCGTGATTACTGTCTGCTCATCTGCTTGACAATTGCCAGCTGAGCTGCATGATTCCTGCCTGTCATCTGCTTGACAATTGCCAGCTGTGCTGTGTAATTCCTGCCTGCTCAGCTGCTTGATTATTGCCAGCTGAGCAGCATGATTCCTCACAGCTGAGTTCCATGATTATTGCCTGCTGACTGTTTGATTCATGCCTACTCAGCTCTTTGTTTATTGCCTCCAGAGGCACATGATCAGTGTATGATAGCAAACATGATCAGCGCATGATCAGTCACATGATCAGCCCATTAAGTCACGTGATCACTACATGATAGTCATGTGATCAGTCCATGCTCAGTCATGGTATCAGTGCATGATCAGCCACGTGATCAGTGCATGATAGCCACGTGATCATTGCATGATAGCCACGTGATCAGTGCATGATCAGCCACGTGATCAGTGCATGATTGCCACGTGATCAGTGCATGATCAGTCACGTGATCAGTGCATGACCAGGCACGTGATCAGTGTATGATCAGCCACGTGATCAGTGCATGATAGCCACGTGATCAGTGCATGATCAGTCACGTGATCAGTGTATGATCAGTCACGTGACCAGTACATGGTAGCTACATGATCATTGCATGATCAGCCACGTGATAGTGCATGATAGCCACGTGATCAGTGCATGATCAGTCACGTGATCAGTGCATGATCAGTCACGTGTAATCAGTGCATGACCAGGCACGTGATCAGTGCATGACCAGCCACGTGATCAGTGCATGATAGCCACGTGATCAGTGCATGATCAATTACGTGATCAGTGCATGATCAGTCACGTGACAGTACATGGTAGCTGCGTGATCAGTGCATGATCAGCCACGTGATCAGTGCATGATAGCCACGTGATCAGTGCATGATCAGTCACGTGATCAGTGCATGATCAGTCACGTGATCAGTGCATGATCAGCCACATGATCAGTGCATGGTAGCTAGCGTGATCATTGCATGATCAGCCACATGAGCAGTGCTTGATAGCCACGTGATCAGTGCATGATCAGTCACGTGATCAGTGCATGATCAGTCACGTGATCAGTGCATGATCAGCCACGTGATCAGTGCATGATCAGTCACGTGATCAGTGCATGATCAGTCACGTGATCAGCATACATGGTAGCCACGTGATCAGTGCATGATCAGCCACGTGATCAGTGCATGATAGCCACGTGATCAGTGCATGATCAGTCACGTGATCAGTGTGATCAGCCACGTGATCAGTGCATGATAGCCACGTGATCAGTGCATGATAGCCACGTGATCAGTGCATGATCAGTCACGTGATCAGTGCATGATCAGCCACGTGATCAGTGCATGATCAGTCATGTAGTCAGTGCATGATAGCACGTGATCAGTGCATGATCAGTCCCGTGATCAGTGCATGATCAGCCCAGTGCATGATAGCCACGTGATCAGTGCATGATCAGTCACGTGATCAGTGCATGATAGCCACGTGATCAGTGCATGACAGCCACGTGATCAGTGCATGATCAGTCACGTGATCAGTGCATGAGAGCCACGTGATCAGTGCATGATCAGTCACGTGATAGTGTGTGATCAGCCACGTGAACAGTGCATGCTCAGTCACGTGATCAGGGCCTGCTGAGCTGCGTGATTACTGTCTGCTCATCTGCTTGACAATTGCCAGCTGAGCTGTACGATTCCTGCCTGTCATCTCCTTGACTGCCACCTGTGCTGCATAATTCCTGCCTGCTCATCTACTTGATTATTGCCAGCTGAGCAGCATGATTTCTCAGAGCTGAGTTCCATGATTATAGCCTGCTGACTGATTCTGCCTACTCAGCTCTTTGTTCATTGCCTCCAGATGCACATGATCAGTGTGTGACACCAAACATGATCAGCACATGATCAGTCACATGATCAATGCATGATAAGCCAGGTGATCAGTGCATGATCAACACGTGATCAGTGCATGATCAGTCACGTGACCAGTGCATGGTCAGCCACGTGATCAGTGCATGATCAGCCACGTGATCAGTGCATGATCAATCACGTGATCAGTGCATGATCAGCCACGTGATCAGTGCATGGTCAGACACGTGAACAGTGTATGATCAGCCACGTGATCAGTGCATGATATCCAAGTGATCAGTGCATGATCAATCACGTGATCAGTGTATGATCAGCCACGTGAACAGTGCATGCTCAGTCACGTGATCAGGGCCTGCTGAGCTGCGTGATTACTGTCTGCTCATCTGCTTGACAATTGCCAGCTGAGCTGCATGATTCCTGCCTGTCATCTGCTTGACAATTGCCAGCTGTGCTGTGTAATTCCTGCCTGCTCAGCTGCTTGATTATTGCCAGCTGAGCAGCATGATTCCTCACAGCTGAGTTCCATGATTATTGCCTGCTGACTGTTTGATTCATGCCTACTCAGCTCTTTGTTTATTGCCTCCAGAGGCACATGATCAGTGTATGATAGCAAACATGATCAGCGCATGATCAGTCACATGATCAGCGCCATTAAGTCACGTGATCACTACATGATAGTCATGTGATCAGTCCATGCTCAGTCATGGTATCAGTGCATGATCAGCCACGTGATCAGTGCATGATAGCCACGTGATCAGTGCATGATAGCCACGTGATCAGTGCATGATCAGCCACGTGATCAGTGCATGATTGCTACGTGATCAGTGCATGATTAGTCACGTGATCTGTGCATGACCAGGCACGTGATCAGTGCATGATCAGCCACGTGATCAGTGCATGATAGCCACGTGATCAGTGCATGATCAGTCACGTGATCAGTGCATGATCAGTCACGTGATCAGTGCATGATCAGGCACGTGATCAGTGCATGATCAGCCACGTGATCAGTGCATGATAGCCACGTGATCAGTGCATGATCAATTACGTGATCAGTGCATGATCAGTCACGTGACCAGTACATGGTACGTGATCAGTGCATGATCAGCCACGTGATCAGTGCATGATAGCCACGTGATCAGTGCATGATCAGTCACGTGATCAGTGCATGATCAGTCACGTGATCAGTGCATGATCAGCCACGTGATCAGTGCATGATCAGTCACGTGATCAGTGCATGATAGCTGCGTGATCAGTGCATGATCAGCCACGTGATCAGTGCATGATAGCCACGTGATCAGTGCATGATCAGTCACGTGATCAGTGCATGATCAGTCACGTGATCAGTGCATGATCAGCCACATGATCAGTGCATGATCAATTACGTGATCAGTGCATGATCAGTCACGTGATCAGTGCATGGTAGCTACGTGATCAGTGCATGATCAGCCACGTGATCAGTGCATGATAGCCACGTGATCAGTGCATGATCAGTCACGTGATAGTGTGTGATCAGCCACGTGATCAGTGCATGATAGCCACGTGATCAGTGCATGATAGCCACGTGATCAGTGCATGATAGTCACGTGATCAGTGCATGATCATCCACGTGATCAGTGCATGGAGTCATGTAGTCAGTGCATGATAGCCCGTGATCAGTGCATGATCAGTCCCGTGATCAGTGCATGATCAGCCACGTGATCAGTGCATGATAGCCACGTGATCAGTGCATGATCAGTCACGTGATCAGTGCATGATAGCCACGTGATCAGTGCATGACAGCCACGTGATCAGTGCATGATCAGCCACGTGATCAGTGCATGAGAGCCACGTGATCAGTGCATGATCAGTCACGTGATAGTGTGTGATCAGCCACGTGAACAGTGCATGCTCAGTCACGTGATCAGGGCCTGCTGAGCTGCGTGATTACTGTCTGCTCATCTGCTTGACAATTGCCAGCTGAGCTGTACGATTCCTGCCTGTCATCTCCTTGACTATTGCCACCTGTGCTGCATAATTCCTGCCTGCTCATCTACTTGATTATTGCCAGCTGAGCAGCATGATTTCTCAGAGCTGAGTTCCATGATTATAGCCTGCTGACTGATTCCTGCCTACTCAGCTCTTTGTTCATTGCCTCCAGATGCACATGATCAGTGTGTGACACCAAACATGATCAGCACATGATCAGTCACATGATCAGTGCATGATAAGCCACGTGATCAGTGCATGATCAATTACGTGATCAGTGCATGATCAGTCATGTGACCAGTGCATGGTCAGCCACGTGATCAGTGCATGATCAGCCACGTGATCAGTGCATGATCAATCACGTGATCAGTGCATGATCAGCCACGTGATCAGTGCATGGTCAGACACGTGAACAGTGTATGATCAGCCACGTGATCAGTGCATGATATCCAAGTGATCAGTGCATGATCAATCACGTGATCAGTGTATGATCAGCCACGTGAACAGTGCATGCTCAGTCACGTGATCAGGGCCTGCTGAGCTGCGTGATTACTGTCTGCTCATCTGCTTGACAATTGCCAGCTGAGCTGCATGATTCCTGCCTGTCATCTGCTTGACAATTGCCAGCTGTGCTGTGTAATTCCTGCCTGCTCAGCTGCTTGATTATTGCCAGCTGAGCAGCATGATTCCTCACAGCTGAGTTCCATGATTATTGCCTGCTGACTGTTTGATTCATGCCTACTCAGCTCTTTGTTTATTGCCTCCAGAGGCACATGATCAGTGTATGATAGCAAACATGATCAGCGCATGATCAGTCACATGATCAGCGCCATTAAGTCACGTGATCACTACATGATAGTCATGTGATCAGTCCATGCTCAGTCATGGTATCAGTGCATGATCAGCCACGTGATCAGTGCATGATAGCCACGTGATCAGTGCATGATAGCCACGTGATCAGTGCATGATCAGCCACGTGATCAGTGCATGATTGCACGTGATCAGTGCATGATTAGTCACGTGATCAGTGCATGATCAGGCACGTGATCAGTGCATGATCAGCCACGTGATCAGTGCATGATAGCCACGTGATCAGTGCATGATCAGTCACGTGATCAGTGCATGATCAGTCACGTGATCAGTGCATGATCAGGCACGTGATCAGTGCATGATCAGCCACGTGATCAGTGCATGATAGCCACGTGATCAGTGCATGATCAGTCACGTGATCAGTGCATGATCAGTCACGTGATCAGTGCATGATAGCTGCGTGATCAGTGCATGATCAGCCACGTGATCAGTGCATGATAGCCACGTGATCAGTGCATGATCAGCCACGTGATCAGTGCATGATCAGTCACGTGATCAGTGCATGATCAGCCACGTGATCAGTGCATGATCAGTCACGTGATCAGTGCATGATAGCTGCGTGATCAGTGCATGATCAGCCACGTGATCAGTGCATGATAGCCACGTGATCAGTGCATGATCAGTCACGTGATCAGTGCATGATCAGTCACGTGATCAGTGCATGATCAGCCACGTGATCAGTGCATGATCAATTACGTGATCAGTGCATGATCAGTCACGTGATCAGTGCATGATAGCTACGTGATCAGTGCATGATCAGCCACGTGATCAGTGCATGATAGCCACGTGATCAGTGCATGATCAGTCACGTGATAGTGTGTGATCAGCCACGTGATCAGTGCATGATAGCCACGTGATCAGTGCATGATAGCCACGTGATCAGTGCATGATAGTCACGTGATCAGTGCATGATCATCCACGTGATCAGTGCATGTGAGTCATGTATCAGTGCATGATAGCCCGTGATCAGTGCATGATCAGTCCCGTGATCAGTGTATGATCAGCCACGTGATCAGTGCATGATAGCCACGTGATCAGTGCATGATCAGTCACGTGATCAGTGCATGATCAGCCACGTGATCAGTGCATGACAATTACGTGATCAGTGCATGATCAATCACGTGATCAGTGCATGAGAGCCACGTGATCAGTGCATGATCATTCACGTGATCAGTGTGTGATCAGCCACGTGAACAGTGCATGCTCAGTCACGTGATCAGGGCCTGCTGAGCTGCGTGATTACTGTCTGCTCATCTGCTTGACAATTGCCAGCTGAGCTGTACGATTCCTGCCTGTCATCTCCTTGACTATTGCCACCTGTGCTGCATAATTCCTGCCTGCTCATCTACTTGATTATTGCCAGCTGAGCAGCATGATTTCTCAGAGCTGAGTTCCATGATTATAGCCTGCTGACTGATTCCTGCCTACTCAGCTCTTTGTTCATTGCCTCCAGATGCACATGATCAGTGTGTGACACCAAACATGATCAGCACATGATCAGTCACATGATCAGTGCATGATAAGCCACGTGATCAGTGCATGATCAATCACGTGATCAGTGCATGATCAGTCATGTGACCAGTGCATGATAGCCACGTGATCAGTGCATGATCAGCCACGTGATCAGTGCATGATCAGTCACGTGATCAGTGCATGATCAGCCACGTGATCAGTGCATGGTCAGACACGTGAACAGTGTATGATCAGCCACGTGATCAGTGCATGATATCCAAGTGATCAGTGCATGATCAATCACGTGATCAGTGTATGATCAGCCACGTGAACAGTGCATGCTCAGTCACGTGATCAGGGCCTGCTGAGCTGCGTGATTACTGTCTGCTCATCTGCTTGACAATTGCCAGCTGAGCTGCATGATTCCTGCCTGTCATCTGCTTGACAATTGCCAGCTGTGCTGTGTAATTCCTGCCTGCTCAGCTGCTTGATTATTGCCAGCTGAGCAGCATGATTCCTCACAGCTGAGTTCCATGATTATTGCCTGCTGACTGTTTGATTCATGCCTACTCAGCTCTTTGTTTATTGCCTCCAGAGGCACATGATCAGTGTATGATAGCAAACATGATCAGCGCATGATCAGTCACATGATCAGCGCCATTAAGTCACGTGATCACTACATGATAGTCATGTGATCAGTCCATGCTCAGTCATGGTATCAGTGCATGATCAGCCACGTGATCAGTGCATGATAGCCACGTGATCAGTGCATGATAGCCACGTGATCAGTGCATGATCAGCCACGTGATCAGTGCATGATTGCTACGTGATCAGTGCATGATCAGTCACGTGATCAGTGCATGATCAGGCACGTGATCAGTGTATGATCAGCCACGTGATCAGTGCATGATAGCCACGTGATCAGTGCATGATCAGTCACCTGATGGGTGCATGATCAGTCACGTGACCAGTACATGGTAGCTACATGATCATTGCATGATCAGCCACGTGAGTAGTGCATGATAGCCACGTGATCAGTGCATGATCAGTCACGTGATCAGTGCATGATCAGTCATGTGATCAGTGCATGATCAGGCACGTGATCAGTGCATGATCAGCCACGTGATCAGTGCATGATAGCCACGTGATCAGTGCATGATCAATTACGTGATCAGTGCATGATCAGTCACGTGATCAGTGCATGGTAGCTGCGTGATCAGTGCATGATCAGCCACGTGATCAGTGCATGATAGCCACGTGATCAGTGCATGATCAGTCACGTGATCAGTGCATGATCAGCCACGTGATCAGTGCATGATCAGTCACGTGATCAGTGCATGGTAGCTGCGTGATCATTGCATGATCAGCCACATGAGCAGTGCATGATAGCCACGTGATCAGTGCATGATCAGTCACGTGATCAGTGCATGATCAGTCACGTGATCAGTGCATGATCAGCCACGTGATCAGTGCATGATCAATTACGTGATCAGTGCATGATCAGTCACGTGACCAGTACATGGTAGCTACGTGATCAGTGCATGATCAGCCACGTGATCAGTGCATGATAGCCACGTGATCAGTGCATGATCAGTCATGTGATACGTGTGTGATCAGCCACGTGATCAGTGCATGATATCCACGTGATCAGTGCATGATAGCCACGTGATCAGTGCATGATAGTCACGTGATCAGTGCATGATCAGCCACGTGATCAGTGCATGTCAGTCATGTAGTCAGTGCATGATAGCGCCGTGATCAGTGCATGATCAGTCCCGTGATCAGTGCATGATCAGCCACGTGATCAGTGCATGATAGCCACGTGATCAGTGCATGATCAGTCACGTGATCAGTGCATGATAGCCACGTGATCAGTGCATGACAATTACGTGATCAGTGCATGATCAGCCACGTGATCAGTGCATGATAGCCACGTGATCAGTGCATGATCAGTCACGTGATAGTGTGTGATCAGCCACGTGAACAGTGCATGCTCAGTCACGTGATCAGGGCCTGCTGAGCTGCGTGATTACTGTCTGCTCATCTGCTTGACAATTGCCAGCTGAGCTGTACGATTCCTGCCTGTCATCTCCTTGACAATTGCCACCTGTGCTGCATAATTCCTGCCTGCTCATCTACTTGATTATTGCCAGCTGAGCAGCATGATTTCTCAGAGCTGAGTTCCATGATTATAGCCTGCTGACTGATTCCTGCCTACTCAGCTCTTTGTTCATTGCCTCCAGATGCACATGATCAGTGTGTGACACCAAACATGATCAGCACATGATCAGTCACATGATCAGTGCATGATAAGCCACGTGATCAGTGCATGATCAATCACGTGATCAGTGCATGATCAGTCACGTGACCAGTGCATGATAGCCACGTGATCAGTGCATGATCAGCCACGTGATCAGTGCATGATCAGTCACGTGATCAGTGCATGATCAGCCACGTGATCAGTGCATGGTCAGACACGTGAACAGTGTATGATCAGCCACGTGATCAGTGCATGATATCCACGTGATCAGTGCATGATCAATCACGTGATCAGTGTATGATCAGCCACGTGAACAGTGCATGCTCAGTCACGTGATCAGGGCCTGCTGAGCTGCGTGATTACTGTCTGCTCATCTGCTTGACAATTGCCAGCTGAGCTGCATGATTCCTGCCTGTCATCTGCTTGACAATTGCCAGCTGTGCTGTGTAATTCCTGCCTGCTCAGCTGCTTGATTATTGCCAGCTGAGCAGCATGATTCCTCACAGCTGAGTTCCATGATTATTGCCTGCTGACTGTTTGATTCATGCCTACTCAGCTCTTTGTTTATTGCCTCCAGAGGCACATGATCAGTGTATGATAGCAAACATGATCAGCGCATGATCAGTCACATGATCAGCGCCATTAAGTCACGTGATCACTACATGATAGTCATGTGATCAGTCCATGCTCAGTCATGGTATCAGTGCATGATCAGGCACGTGATCAGTGCATGATCAGCCACGTGATCAGTGCATGATAGCCACGTGATCAGTGCATGATCAGTCACGTGATCAGTGCATGATCAGGCACGTGATCAGTGCATGATCAGCCACGTGATCAGTGCATGATAGCCACGTGATCAGTGCATGATCAGTCACCTGATGGGTGTATGATCAGTCACGTGACCAGTACATGGTAGCTACATGATCATTGCATGATCAGCCACGTGAGTAGTGCATGATAGCCACGTGATCAGTGCATGATCAGTCACGTGATCAGTGCATGATCAGTCATGTGATCAGTGCATGATCAGGCACGTGATCAGTGCATGATCAGCCACGTGATCAGTGCATGATAGCCACGTGATCAGTGCATGATCAATCACGTGATCAGTGCATGATCAGTCACGTGATCAGTGCATGATAGCTGCGTGATCAGTGCATGATCAGCCACGTGATCAGTGCATGATAGCCACGTGATCAGTGCATGATCAGTCACGTGATCAGTGCATGATCAGTCACGTGATCAGTGCATGATCAGCCACGTGATCAGTGCATGATCAGTCACGTGACCAGTACATGGTAGCTGCGTGATCATTGCATGATCAGCCACATGATCAGTGCATGATAGCCACGTGATCAGTGCATGATCAGTCACGTGATCAGTGCATGATCAGTCACGTGATCAGTGCATGATCAGCCACGTGATCAGTGCATGATCAATTACGTGATCAGTGCATGATCAGTCACGTGACCAGTGCATGGTAGCTACGTGATCAGTGCATGATCAGCCACGTGATCAGTGCATGATAGCCACGTGATCAGTGCATGATCAGTCATGTGATAGTGTGTGATCAGCCACGTGATCAGTGCATGATATCCACGTGATCAGTGCATGATAGCCACGTGATCAGTGCATGATAGTCACGTGATCAGTGCATGATCATCCACGTGATCAGTGCATGTGGAGTCATGTAGTCAGTGCATGATAGCCCGTGATCAGTGCATGATCAGTCCCGTGATCAGTGCATGATCAGCCACGTGATCAGTGCATGATAGCCACGTGATCAGTGCATGATCAGTCACGTGATCAGTGCATGATAGCCACGTGATCAGTGCATGACAATTACGTGATCAGTGCATGATCAATCACGTGATCAGTGCATGATAGCCACGTGATCAGTGCATGATCAGTCACGTGATAGTGTGTGATCAGCCACGTGAACAGTGCATGCTCAGTCACGTGATCAGGGCCTGCTGAGCTGCGTGATTACTGTCTGCTCATCTGCTTGACAATTGCCAGCTGAGCTGTACGATTCCTGCCTGTCATCTCCTTGACAATTGCCACCTGTGCTGCATAATTCCTGCCTGCTCATCTACTTGATTATTGCCAGCTGAGCAGCATGATTTCTCAGAGCTGAGTTCCATGATTATAGCCTGCTGACTGATTCCTGCCTACTCAGCTCTTTGTTCATTGCCTCCAGATGCACATGATCAGTGTGTGACACCAAACATGATCAGCACATGATCAGTCACATGATCAGTGCATGATAAGCCACGTGATCAGTGCATGATCAATTACGTGATCAGTGCATGATCAGTCACGTGACCAGTGCATGGTAGCCACGTGATCAGTGCATGATCAGCCACGTGATCAGTGCATGATCAGTCACGTGATCAGTGCATGATCAGCCACGTGATCAGTGCATGGTCAGACACGTGAACAGTGTATGATCAGCCACGTGATCAGTGCATGATATCCAAGTGATCAGTGCATGATCAATCACGTGATCAGTGTATGATCAGCCACGTGAACAGTGCATGCTCAGTCACGTGATCAGGGCCTGCTGAGCTGCGTGATTACTGTCTGCTCATCTGCTTGACAATTGCCAGCTGAGCTGCATGATTCCTGCCTGTCATCTGCTTGACAATTGCCAGCTGTGCTGTGTAATTCCTGCCTGCTCAGCTGCTTGATTATTGCCAGCTGAGCAGCATGATTCCTCACAGCTGAGTTCCATGATTATTGCCTGCTGACTGTTTGATTCATGCCTACTCAGCTCTTTGTTTATTGCCTCCAGAGGCACATGATCAGTGTATGATAGCAAACATGATCAGCGCATGATCAGTCACATGATCAGCGCCATTAAGTCACGTGATCACTACATGATAGTCATGTGATCAGTCCATGCTCAGTCATGGTATCAGTGCATGATCAGCCACGTGATCAGTGCATGATAGCCACGTGATCAGTGCATGATAGCCACGTGATCAGTGCATGATCAGCCACGTGATCAGTGCATGATTGCTACGTGATCAGTGCATGATCAGTCACGTGATCAGTGCATGATCAGGCACGTGATCAGTGCATGATCAGCCACGTGATCAGTGCATGATAGCCACGTGATCAGTGCATGATCAGTCACGTGATCAGTGCATGATCAGTCACGTGATCAGTGCATGATCAGCCACGTGATCAGTGCATGATCAGCCACGTGATCAGTGCATGATAGCCACGTGATCAGTGCATGATCAGTCACGTGATCAGTGCATGATCAGTCACGTGATCAGTACATGGTACGTGATCAGTGCATGATCAGCCACGTGATCAGTGCATGATAGCCACGTGATCAGTGCATGATCAGTCACGTGATCAGTGCATGATCAGTCACGTGATCAGTGCATGATCAGCCACGTGATCAGTGCATGATCAGTCACGTGATCAGTGCATGGTAGCTGCGTGATCAGTGCATGATCAGCCACGTGATCAGTGCATGATAGCCACGTGATCAGTGCATGATCAGTCACGTGATCAGTGCATGATCAGTCACGTGATCAGTGCATGATCAGCCACGTGATCAGTGCATGATCAATTACGTGATCAGTGCATGATCAGTCACGTGATCAGTGCATGGTAGCTACGTGATCAGTGCATGATCAGCCACGTGATCAGTGCATGATAGCCACGTGATCAGTGCATGATCAGTCATGTGATAGTGTGTGATCAGCCACGTGATCAGTGCATGATATCCACGTGATCAGTGCATGATAGCCACGTGATCAGTGCATGATAGTCACGTGATCAGTGCATGATCATCCACGTGATCAGTGCATGTGAGTCATGTAGTCAGTGCATGATAGCCCGTGATCAGTGCATGATCAGTCCCGTGATCAGTGCATGATCAGCCACGTGATCAGTGCATGATAGCCACGTGATCAGTGCATGATCAGTCACGTGATCAGTGCATGATAGCCACGTGATCAGTGCATACAATTACGTGATCAGTGCATGATCAATCACGTGATCAGTGCATGATAGCCACGTGATCAGTGCATGATCATTCACGTGATAGTGTGTGATCAGCCACGTGAACAGTGCATGCTCAGTCACGTGATCAGGGCCTGCTGAGCTGCGTGATTACTGTCTGCTCATCTGCTTGACAATTGCCAGCTGAGCTGTACGATTCCTGCCTGTCATCTCCTTGACTATTGCCACCTGTGCTGCATAATTCCTGCCTGCTCATCTACTTGATTATTGCCAGCTGAGCAGCATGATTTCTCAGAGCTGAGTTCCATGATTATAGCCTGCTGACTGATTCCTGCCTACTCAGCTCTTTGTTCATTGCCTCCAGATGCACATGATCAGTGTGTGACACCAAACATGATCAGCACATGATCAGTCACATGATCAGTGCATGATAAGCCACGTGATCAGTGCATGATCAATCACGTGATCAGTGCATGATCAGTCACGTGACCAGTGCATGGTAGCCACGTGATCAGTGCATGATCAGCCACGTGATCAGTGCATGATCAATCACGTGATCAGTGCATGATCAGCCACGTGATCAGTGCATGGTCAGACACGTGAACAGTGTATGATCAGCCACGTGATCAGTGCATGATATCCAAGTGATCAGTGCATGATCAATCACGTGATCAGTGTATGATCAGCCACGTGAACAGTGCATGCTCAGTCACGTGATCAGGGCCTGCTGAGCTGCGTGATTACTGTCTGCTCATCTGCTTGACAATTGCCAGCTGAGCTGCATGATTCCTGCCTGTCATCTGCTTGACAATTGCCAGCTGTGCTGTGTAATTCCTGCCTGCTCAGCTGCTTGATTATTGCCAGCTGAGCAGCATGATTCCTCACAGCTGAGTTCCATGATTATTGCCTGCTGACTGTTTGATTCATGCCTACTCAGCTCTTTGTTTATTGCCTCCAGAGGCACATGATCAGTGTATGATAGCAAACATGATCAGCGCATGATCAGTCACATGATCAGCGCCATTAAGTCACGTGATCACTACATGATAGTCATGTGATCAGTCCATGCTCAGTCATGGTATCAGTGCATGATCAGCCACGTGATCAGTGCATGATAGCCACGTGATCAGTGCATGATAGCCACGTGATCAGTGCATGATCAGCCACGTGATCAGTGCATGATTGCTACGTGATCAGTGCATGATCAGTCACGTGATCAGTGCATGACCAGGCACGTGATCAGTGCATGATCAGCCACGTGATCAGTGCATGATAGCCACGTGATCAGTGCATGATCAGTCACGTGATGGGTGTATGATCAGTCACGTGACCAGTACATGGTAGCTACATGATCATTGCATGATCAGCCACGTGAGTAGTGCATGATAGCCACGTGATCAGTGCATGATCAGTCACGTGATCAGTGCATGATCAGTCATGTGATCAGTGCATGATCAGGCACGTGATCAGTGCATGATCAGCCACGTGATCAGTGCATGATAGCCACGTGATCAGTGCATGATCAATTACGTGATCAGTGCATGATCAGTCACGTGATCAGTGCATGGTAGCTGCGTGATCAGTGCATGATCAGCCACGTGATCAGTGCATGATAGCCACGTGATCAGTGCATGATCAGTCACGTGATCAGTGCATGATCAGTCACGTGATCAGTGCATGATCAGCCACGTGATCAGTGCATGATCAGTCACGTGATCAGTGCATGGTAGCTGCGTGATCATTGCATGATCAGCCACATGATCAGTGCATGATAGCCACGTGATCAGTGCATGATCAGTCACGTGATCAGTGCATGATCAGTCACGTGATCAGTGCATGATCAGCCACGTGATCAGTGCATGATCAATTACGTGATCAGTGCATGATCAGTCACGTGACCAGTGCATGGTAGCTACGTGATCAGTGCATGATCAGCCACGTGATCAGTGCATGATAGCCACGTGATCAGTGCATGATCAGTCATGTGATAGTGTGTGATCAGCCACGTGATCAGTGCATGATATCCACGTGATCAGTGCATGATAGCCACGTGATCAGTGCATGATAGTCACGTGATCAGTGCATGATCAGCCACGTGATCAGTGCATGTCAGTCATGTATCAGTGCATGATAGCGCCGTGATCAGTGCATGATCAGTCCCGTGATCAGTGCATGATCAGCCACGTGATCAGTGCATGATAGCCACGTGATCAGTGCATGATCAGTCACGTGATCAGTGCATGATAGCCACGTGATCAGTGCATGACAATTACGTGATCAGTGCATGATCAATCACGTGATCAGTGCATGATAGCCACGTGATCAGTGCATGATCAGTCACGTGATAGTGTGTGATCAGCCACGTGAACAGTGCATGCTCAGTCACGTGATCAGGGCCTGCTGAGCTGCGTGATTACTGTCTGCTCATCTGCTTGACAATTGCCAGCTGAGCTGTACGATTCCTGCCTGTCATCTCCTTGACAATTGCCACCTGTGCTGCATAATTCCTGCCTGCTCATCTACTTGATTATTGCCAGCTGAGCAGCATGATTTCTCAGAGCTGAGTTCCATGATTATAGCCTGCTGACTGATTCCTGCCTACTCAGCTCTTTGTTCATTGCCTCCAGATGCACATGATCAGTGTGTGACACCAAACATGATCAGCACATGATCAGTCACATGATCAGTGCATGATAAGCCAGGTGATCAGTGCATGATCAATTACGTGATCAGTGCATGATCAGTCACGTGACCAGTGCATGGTAGCCACGTGATCAGTGCATGATCAGCCACGTGATCAGTGCATGATCAGTCACGTGATCAGTGCATGATCAGCCACGTGATCAGTGCATGGTCAGACACGTGAACAGTGTATGATCAGCCACGTGATCAGTGCATGATATCCAAGTGATCAGTGCATGATCAATCACGTGATCAGTGTATGATCAGCCACGTGAACAGTGCATGCTCAGTCACGTGATCAGGGCCTGCTGAGCTGCGTGATTACTGTCTGCTCATCTGCTTGACAATTGCCAGCTGAGCTGCATGATTCCTGCCTGTCATCTGCTTGACAATTGCCAGCTGTGCTGTGTAATTCCTGCCTGCTCAGCTGCTTGATTATTGCCAGCTGAGCAGCATGATTCCTCACAGCTGAGTTCCATGATTATTGCCTGCTGACTGTTTGATTCATGCCTACTCAGCTCTTTGTTTATTGCCTCCAGAGGCACATGATCAGTGTATGATAGCAAACATGATCAGCGCATGATCAGTCACATGATCAGCGCCATTAAGTCACGTGATCACTACATGATAGTCATGTGATCAGTCCATGCTCAGTCATGGTATCAGTGCATGATCAGCCACGTGATCAGTGCATGATAGCCACGTGATCAGTGCATGATAGCCACGTGATCAGTGCATGATCAGCCACGTGATCAGTGCATGATTGCTACGTGATCAGTGCATGATCAGTCACGTGATCAGTGCATGATCAGGCACGTGATCAGTGTGATCAGCCACGTGATCAGTGCATGATAGCCACGTGATCAGTGCATGATCAGTCACCTGATGGGTGTATGATCAGTCACGTGACCAGTACATGGTAGCTACATGATCATTGCATGATCAGCCACGTGAGTAGTGCATGATAGCCACGTGATCAGTGCATGATCAGTCACGTGATCAGTGCATGATCAGTCATGTGATCAGTGCATGATCAGGCACGTGATCAGTGCATGATCAGCCACGTGATCAGTGCATGATAGCCACGTGATCAGTGCATGATCAATTACGTGATCAGTGCATGATCAGTCACGTGATCAGTGCATGGTAGCTGCGTGATCAGTGCATGATCAGCCACGTGATCAGTGCATGATAGCCACGTGATCAGTGCATGATCAGTCACGTGATCAGTGCATGATCAGTCACGTGATCAGTGCATGATCAGCCACGTGATCAGTGCATGATCAGTCACGTGATCAGTACATGGTAGCTGCGTGATCATTGCATGATCAGCCACGTGATCAGTGCATGATAGCCACGTGATCAGTGCATGATCAGTCACGTGATCAGTGCATGATCAGTCACGTGATCAGTGCATGATCAGCCACGTGATCAGTGCATGATCAATTACGTGATCAGTGCATGATCAGTCACGTGACCAGTACATGATAGCTACGTGATCAGTGCATGATCAGCCACGTGATCAGTGCATGATAGCCACGTGATCAGTGCATGATCAGTCATGTGATAGTGTGTGATCAGCCACGTGATCAGTGCATGATATCCACGTGATCAGTGCATGATAGCCACGTGATCAGTGCATGATAGTCACGTGATCAGTGCATGATCATCCACGTGATCAGTGCATGTCAGTCATGTAGTCAGTGCATGATAGCCCGTGATCAGTGCATGATCAGTCCCGTGATCAGTGCATGATCAGCCACGTGATCAGTGCATGATAGCCACGTGATCAGTGCATGATCAGTCACGTGATCAGTGCATGATAGCCACGTGATCAGTGCATGACAATTACGTGATCAGTGCATGATCAATCACGTGATCAGTGCATGATAGCCACGTGATCAGTGCATGATCATTCACGTGATAGTGTGTGATCAGCCACGTGAACAGTGCATGCTCAGTCACGTGATCAGGGCCTGCTGAGCTGCGTGATTACTGTCTGCTCATCTGCTTGACAATTGCCAGCTGAGCTGTACGATTCCTGCCTGTCATCTCCTTGACAATTGCCACCTGTGCTGCATAATTCCTGCCTGCTCATCTACTTGATTATTGCCAGCTGAGCAGCATGATTTCTCAGAGCTGAGTTCCATGATTATAGCCTGCTGACTGATTCCTGCCTACTCAGCTCTTTGTTCATTGCCTCCAGATGCACATGATCAGTGTGTGACACCAAACATGATCAGCACATGATCAGTCACATGATCAGTGCATGATAAGCCACGTGATCAGTGCATGATCAATCACGTGATCAGTGCATGATCAGTCATGTGACCAGTGCATGGTAGCCACGTGATCAGTGCATGATCAGCCACGTGATCAGTGCATGATCAGTCACGTGATCAGTGCATGATCAGCCACGTGATCAGTGCATGGTCAGACACGTGAACAGTGTATGATCAGCCACGTGATCAGTGCATGATATCCAAGTGATCAGTGCATGATCAATCACGTGATCAGTGTATGATCAGCCACGTGAACAGTGCATGCTCAGTCACGTGATCAGGGCCTGCTGAGCTGCGTGATTACTGTCTGCTCATCTGCTTGACAATTGCCAGCTGAGCTGCATGATTCCTGCCTGTCATCTGCTTGACAATTGCCAGCTGTGCTGTGTAATTCCTGCCTGCTCAGCTGCTTGATTATTGCCAGCTGAGCAGCATGATTCCTCACAGCTGAGTTCCATGATTATTGCCTGCTGACTGTTTGATTCATGCCTACTCAGCTCTTTGTTTATTGCCTCCAGAGGCACATGATCAGTGTATGATAGCAAACATGATCAGCGCATGATCAGTCACATGATCAGCGCCATTAAGTCACGTGATCACTACATGATAGTCATGTGATCAGTCCATGCTCAGTCATGGTATCAGTGCATGATCAGCCACGTGATCAGTGCATGATAGCCACGTGATCAGTGCATGATAGCCACGTGATCAGTGCATGATCAGCCACGTGATCAGTGCATGATTGCTACGTGATCAGTGCATGATCAGTCACGTGATCAGTGCATGATCAGGCACGTGATCAGTGTATGATCAGCCACGTGATCAGTGCATGATAGCCACGTGATCAGTGCATGATCAGTCACGTGATCAGTGTATGATCAGTCACGTGACCAGTACATGGTAGCTACATGATCATTGCATGATCAGCCACGTGAGTAGTGCATGATAGCCACGTGATCAGTGCATGATCAGTCACGTGATCAGTGCATGATCAGTCATGTGATCAGTGCATGATCAGGCACGTGATCAGTGCATGATCAGCCACGTGATCAGTGCATGATAGCCACGTGATCAGTGCATGATCAATTACGTGATCAGTGCATGATCAGTCACGTGATCAGTGCATGGTAGCTGCGTGATCAGTGCATGATCAGCCACGTGATCAGTGCATGATAGCCACGTGATCAGTGCATGATCAGTCACGTGATCAGTGCATGATCAGTCACGTGATCAGTGCATGATCAGCCACGTGATCAGTGCATGATCAGTCACGTGACCAGTACATGGTAGCTGCGTGATCATTGCATGATCAGCCACGTGATCAGTGCATGATAGCCACGTGATCAGTGCATGATCAGTCACGTGATCAGTGCATGATCAGTCACGTGATCAGTGCATGATCAGCCACGTGATCAGTGCATGATCAATTACGTGATCAGTGCATGATCAGTCACGTGATCAGTGCATGATAGCTACGTGATCAGTGCATGATCAGCCACGTGATCAGTGCATGATAGCCACGTGATCAGTGCATGATCAGTCATGTGATCAGTGTGATCAGCCACGTGATCAGTGCATGATATCCACGTGATCAGTGCATGATAGCCACGTGATCAGTGCATGATAGTCACGTGATCAGTGCATGATCATCCACGTGATCAGTGCATGGAGTCATGTAGTCAGTGCATGATAGCCCGTGATCAGTGCATGATCAGTCCCGTGATCAGTGCATGATCAGCCACGTGATCAGTGCATGATAGCCACGTGATCAGTGCATGATCAGTCACGTGATCAGTGCATGATAGCCACGTGATCAGTGCATGACAATTACGTGATCAGTGCATGATCAATCACGTGATCAGTGCATGATAGCCACGTGATCAGTGCATGATCATTCACGTGATAGTGTGTGATCAGCCACGTGAACAGTGCATGCTCAGTCACGTGATCAGGGCCTGCTGAGCTGCGTGATTACTGTCTGCTCATCTGCTTGACAATTGCCAGCTGAGCTGTACGATTCCTGCCTGTCATCTCCTTGACAATTGCCACCTGTGCTGCATAATTCCTGCCTGCTCATCTACTTGATTATTGCCAGCTGAGCAGCATGATTTCTCAGAGCTGAGTTCCATGATTATAGCCTGCTGACTGATTCCTGCCTACTCAGCTCTTTGTTCATTGCCTCCAGATGCACATGATCAGTGTGTGACACCAAACATGATCAGCACATGATCAGTCACATGATCAGTGCATGATAAGCCACGTGATCAGTGCATGATCAATTACGTGATCAGTGCATGATCAGTCACGTGACCAGTGCATGGTAGCCACGTGATCAGTGCATGATCAGCCACGTGATCAGTGCATGATCAGTCACGTGATCAGTGCATGATCAGCCACGTGATCAGTGCATGGTCAGACACGTGAACAGTGTATGATCAGCCACGTGATCAGTGCATGATATCCAAGTGATCAGTGCATGATCAATCACGTGATCAGTGTATGATCAGCCACGTGAACAGTGCATGCTCAGTCACGTGATCAGGGCCTGCTGAGCTGCGTGATTACTGTCTGCTCATCTGCTTGACAATTGCCAGCTGAGCTGCATGATTCCTGCCTGTCATCTGCTTGACAATTGCCAGCTGTGCTGTGTAATTCCTGCCTGCTCAGCTGCTTGATTATTGCCAGCTGAGCAGCATGA
Source organism: Bos javanicus (assembly GCF_032452875.1). NCBI lineage: Eukaryota > Metazoa > Chordata > Mammalia > Artiodactyla > Bovidae > Bos > Bos javanicus. Next base: position 66,377 of record NW_026894727.1, on the reverse strand, counting down.
TTCCTCACAGCTGAGTTCCATGATTATTGCCTGCTGACTGTTTGATTCATGCCTACTCAGCTCTTTGTTTATTGCCTCCAGAGGCACATGATCAGTGTATGATAGCAAACATGATCAGCGCATGATCAGTCACATGATCAGCGCCATTAAGTCACGTGATCACTACATGATAGTCATGTGATCAGTCCATGCTCAGTCATGGTATCAGTGCATGATCAGCCACGTGATCAGTGCATGATAGCCACGTGATCAGTGCATGATAGCCACGTGATCAGTGCATGATCAGCCACGTGATCAGTGCATGATTACGTGATCAGTGCATGATCAGTCACGTGATCAGTGCATGAGGCACGTGATCAGTGCATGATCAGCCACGTGATCAGTGCATGATAGCCACGTGATCAGTGCATGATCAGTCACGTGATGGGTGTATGATCAGTCACGTGACCAGTACATGGTAGCTACATGATCATTGCATGATCAGCCACGTGAGTAGTGCATGATAGCCACGTGATCAGTGCATGATCAGTCACGTGATCAGTGCATGATCAGTCATGTGATCAGTGCATGATCAGGCACGTGATCAGTGCATGATCAGCCACGTGATCAGTGCATGATAGCCACGTGATCAGTGCATGATCAATTACGTGATCAGTGCATGATCAGTCACGTGATCAGTGCATGATAGCTGCGTGATCAGTGCATGATCAGCCACGTGATCAGTGCATGATAGCCACGTGATCAGTGCATGATCAGTCACGTGATCAGTGCATGATCAGTCACGTGATCAGTGCATGATCAGCCACGTGATCAGTGCATGATCAGTCACGTGATCAGTGCATGGTAGCTGCGTGATCATTGCATGATCAGCCACGTGATCAGTGCATGATAGCCACGTGATCAGTGCATGATCAGTCACGTGATCAGTGCATGATCAGTCACGTGATCAGTGCATGATCAGCCACGTGATCAGTGCATGATCAATTACGTGATCAGTGCATGATCAGTCACGTGACCAGTACATGGTAGCTACGTGATCAGTGCATGATCAGCCACGTGATCAGTGCATGATAGCCACGTGATCAGTGCATGATCAGTCATGTGATAGTGCATGATCAGCCACGTGATCAGTGCATGATATCCACGTGATCAGTGCATGATAGCCACGTGATCAGTGCATGATAGTCACGTGATCAGTGCATGATCATCCACGTGATCAGTGCATGTCAGTCATGTAGTCAGTGCATGATAGCCCGTGATCAGTGCATGATCAGTCCCGTGATCAGTGCATGATCAGCCACGTGATCAGTGCATGATAGCCACGTGATCAGTGCATGATCAGTCACGTGATCAGTGCATGATAGCCACGTGATCAGTGCATGACAATTACGTGATCAGTGCATGATCAGTCACGTGATCAGTGCATGATAGCCACGTGATCAGTGCATGATCAGTCACGTGATAGTGTGTGATCAGCCACGTGAACAGTGCATGCTCAGTCACGTGATCAGGGCCTGCTGAGCTGCGTGATTACTGTCTGCTCATCTGCTTGACAATTGCCAGCTGAGCTGTACGATTCCTGCCTGTCATCTCCTTGACAATTGCCACCTGTGCTGCATAATTCCTGCCTGCTCATCTACTTGATTATTGCCAGCTGAGCAGCATGATTTCTCAGAGCTGAGTTCCATGATTATAGCCTGCTGACTGATTCCTGCCTACTCAGCTCTTTGTTCATTGCCTCCAGATGCACATGATCAGTGTGTGACACCAAACATGATCAGCACATGATCAGTCACATGATGCATGATAAGCCACGTGATCAGTGCATGATCACGTGATCAGTGCATGATCAGTCACGTGATCAGTGCATGATAGCCACGTGATCAGTGCATGATCAGCCACGTGATCAGTGCATGATCAGTCACGTGATCAGTGCATGATCAGCCACGTGATCAGTGCATGGTCAGACACGTGAACAGTGTATGATCAGCCACGTGATCAGTGCATGATATCCAAGTGATCAGTGCATGATCAATCACGTGATCAGTGTATGATCAGCCACGTGAACAGTGCATGCTCAGTCACGTGATCAGGGCCTGCTGAGCTGCGTGATTACTGTCTGCTCATCTGCTTGACAATTGCCAGCTGAGCTGCATGATTCCTGCCTGTCATCTGCTTGACAATTGCCAGCTGTGCTGTGTAATTCCTGCCTGCTCAGCTGCTTGATTATTGCCAGCTGAGCAGCATGATTCCTCACAGCTGAGTTCCATGATTATTGCCTGCTGACTGTTTGATTCATGCCTACTCAGCTCTTTGTTTATTGCCTCCAGAGGCACATGATCAGTGTATGATAGCAAACATGATCAGCGCATGATCAGTCACATGATCAGCGCCATTAAGTCACGTGATCACTACATGATAGTCATGTGATCAGTCCATGCTCAGTCGGTATCAGTGCATGATCAGCCACGTGATCAGTGCATGATAGCCACGTGATCAGTGCATGATAGCCACGTGATCAGTGCATGATCAGCCACGTGATCAGTGCATGATTGCTACGTGATCAGTGCATGATCAGTCACGTGATCAGTGCATGATCAGGCACGTGATCAGTGTATGATCAGCCACGTGATCAGTGCATGATAGCCACGTGATCAGTGCATGATCAGTCACGTGATCAGTGCATGATCAGTCACGTGACCAGTACATGGTAGCTACATGATCATTGCATGATCAGCCACGTGAGTAGTGCATGATAGCCACGTGATCAGTGCATGATCAGTCACGTGATCAGTGCATGATCAGTCATGTGATCAGTGCATGATCAGGCACGTGATCAGTGCATGATCAGCCACGTGATCAGTGCATGATAGCCACGTGATCAGTGCATGATCAATTACGTGATCAGTGCATGATCAGTCACGTGATCAGTGCATGGTAGCTGCGTGATCAGTGCATGATCAGCCACGTGATCAGTGCATGATAGCCACGTGATCAGTGCATGATCAGTCACGTGATCAGTGCATGATCAGTCACGTGATCAGTGCATGATCAGCCACGTGATCAGTGCATGATCAGTCACGTGATCAGTGCATGTAGCTGCGTGATCATTGCATGATCAGCCACGTGATCAGTGCATGATAGCCACGTGATCAGTGCATGATCAGTCACGTGATCAGTGCATGATCAGTCACGTGATCAGTGCATGATCAGCCACGTGATCAGTGCATGATCAATTACGTGATCAGTGCATGATCAGTCACGTGATCAGTGCATGGTAGCTACGTGATCAGTGCATGATCAGCCACGTGATCAGTGCATGATAGCCACGTGATCAGTGCATGATCAGTCATGTGATGTGTGATCAGCCACGTGATCAGTGCATGATATCCACGTGATCAGTGCATGATAGCCACGTGATCAGTGCATGATAGTCACGTGATCAGTGCATGATCAGCCACGTGATCAGTGCATGAGTCATGTAGTCAGTGCATGATAGCGCCGTGATCAGTGCATGATCAGTCCCGTGATCAGTGCATGATCAGCCACGTGATCAGTGCATGATAGCCACGTGATCAGTGCATGATCAGTCACGTGATCAGTGCATGATAGCCACGTGATCAGTGCATGACAATCACGTGATCAGTGCATGATCAATCACGTGATCAGTGCATGATAGCCACGTGATCAGTGCATGATCAGTCACGTGATAGTGTGTGATCAGCCACGTGAACAGTGCATGCTCAGTCACGTGATCAGGGCCTGCTGAGCTGCGTGATTACTGTCTGCTCATCTGCTTGACAATTGCCAGCTGAGTACGATTCCTGCCTGTCATCTCCTTGACAATTGCCACCTGTGCTGCATAATTCCTGCCTGCTCATCTACTTGATTATTGCCAGCTGAGCAGCATGATTTCTCAGAGCTGAGTTCCATGATTATAGCCTGCTGACTGATTCCTGCCTACTCAGCTCTTTGTTCATTGCCTCCAGATGCACATGATCAGTGTGTGACACCAAACATGATCAGCACATGATCAGTCACATGATCAGTGCATGATAAGCCACGTGATCAGTGCATGATCAATCACGTGATCAGTGCATGATCAGTCACGTGATCAGTGCATGATAGCCACGTGATCAGTGCATGATCAGCCACGTGATCAGTGCATGATCAGTCACGTGATCAGTGCATGATCAGCCACGTGATCAGTGCATGGTCAGACACGTGAACAGTGTATGATCAGCCACGTGATCAGTGCATGATATCCAAGTGATCAGTGCATGATCAATCACGTGATCAGTGTATGATCAGCCACGTGAACAGTGCATGCTCAGTCACGTGATCAGGGCCTGCTGAGCTGCGTGATTACTGTCTGCTCATCTGCTTGACAATTGCCAGCTGAGCTGCATGATTCCTGCCTGTCATCTGCTTGACAATTGCCAGCTGTGCTGTGTAATTCCTGCCTGCTCAGCTGCTTGATTATTGCCAGCTGAGCAGCATGATTCCTCACAGCTGAGTTCCATGATTATTGCCTGCTGACTGTTTGATTCATGCCTACTCAGCTCTTTGTTTATTGCCTCCAGAGGCACATGATCAGTGTATGATAGCAAACATGATCAGCGCATGATCAGTCACATGATCAGCGCCATTAAGTCACGTGATCACTACATGATAGTCATGTGATCAGTCCATGCTCAGTCATGGTATCAGTGCATGATCAGCCACGTGATCAGTGCATGATAGCCACGTGATCAGTGCATGATAGCCACGTGATCAGTGCATGATCAGCCACGTGATCAGTGCATGATTGCTACGTGATCAGTGCATGATCAGTCACGTGATCAGTGCATGATCAGGCACGTGATCAGTGCATGATCAGCCACGTGATCAGTGCATGATAGCCACGTGATCAGTGCATGATCAGTCACCTGATCAGTGTATGATCAGTCACGTGACCAGTACATGGTAGCTACATGATCATTGCATGATCAGCCACGTGAGTAGTGCATGATAGCCACGTGATCAGTGCATGATCAGTCACGTGATCAGTGCATGATCAGTCATGTGATCAGTGCATGATCAGGCACGTGATCAGTGCATGATCAGCCACGTGATCAGTGCATGATAGCCACGTGATCAGTGCATGATCAGTACGTGATCAGTGCATGATCAGTCACGTGATCAGTGCATGGTAGCTGCGTGATCAGTGCATGATCAGCCACGTGATCAGTGCATGATAGCCACGTGATCAGTGCATGATCAGTCACGTGATCAGTGCATGATCAGTCACGTGATCAGTGCATGATCAGCCACGTGATCAGTGCATGATCAGTCACGTGATCAGTGCATGATAGCTGCGTGATCATTGCATGATCAGCCACGTGATCAGTGCATGATAGCCACGTGATCAGTGCATGATCAGTCACGTGATCAGTGCATGATCAGTCACGTGATCAGTGCATGATCAGCCACGTGATCAGTGCATGATCAGTCACGTGATCAGTGCATGATCAGTCACGTGATCAGTGCATGTAGCACGTGATCAGTGCATGATCAGCCACGTGATCAGTGCATGATAGCCACGTGATCAGTGCATGATCAGTCATGTGATCAGTGCATGATCAGCCACGTGATCAGTGCATGATATCCACGTGATCAGTGCATGATAGCCACGTGATCAGTGCATGATAGTCACGTGATCAGTGCATGATCAGCCACGTGATCAGTGCATGTCAGTCATGTCAGTGCATGATAGCCCGTGATCAGTGCATGATCAGTCCCGTGATCAGTGCATGATCAGCCACGTGATCAGTGCATGATAGCCACGTGATCAGTGCATGATCAGTCACGTGATCAGTGCATGATAGCCACGTGATCAGTGCATGACAATTACGTGATCAGTGCATGATCAGCCACGTGATCAGTGCATGATAGCCACGTGATCAGTGCATGATCATTCACGTGATCAGTGTGTGATCAGCCACGTGAACAGTGCATGCTCAGTCACGTGATCAGGGCCTGCTGAGCTGCGTGATTACTGTCTGCTCATCTGCTTGACAATTGCCAGCTGAGCTGCACGATTCCTGCCTGTCATCTCCTTGACAATTGCCACCTGTGCTGCATAATTCCTGCCTGCTCATCTACTTGATTATTGCCAGCTGAGCAGCATGATTTCTCAGAGCTGAGTTCCATGATTATAGCCTGCTGACTGATTCCTGCCTACTCAGCTCTTTGTTCATTGCCTCCAGATGCACATGATCAGTGTGTGACACCAAACATGATCAGCACATGATCAGTCACATGATCAGTGCATGATAAGCCACGTGATCAGTGCATGATCAATCACGTGATCAGTGCATGATCAGTCACGTGATCAGTGCATGATAGCCACGTGATCAGTGCATGATCAGCCACGTGATCAGTGCATGATCAGTCACGTGATCAGTGCATGATCAGCCACGTGATCAGTGCATGATCAGACACGTGAACAGTGTATGATCAGCCACGTGATCAGTGCATGATATCCACGTGATCAGTGCATGATCAATCACGTGATCAGTGTATGATCAGCCACGTGAACAGTGCATGCTCAGTCACGTGATCAGGGCCTGCTGAGCTGCGTGATTACTGTCTGCTCATCTGCTTGACAATTGCCAGCTGAGCTGCATGATTCCTGCCTGTCATCTGCTTGACAATTGCCAGCTGTGCTGTGTAATTCCTGCCTGCTCAGCTGCTTGATTATTGCCAGCTGAGCAGCATGATTCCTCACAGCTGAGTTCCATGATTATTGCCTGCTGACTGTTTGATTCATGCCTACTCAGCTCTTTGTTTATTGCCTCCAGAGGCACATGATCAGTGTATGATAGCAAACATGATCAGCGCATGATCAGTCACATGATCAGCGCCATTAAGTCACGTGATCACTACATGATAGTCATGTGATCAGTCCATGCTCAGTCATGGTATCAGTGCATGATCAGCCACGTGATCAGTGCATGATAGCCACGTGATCAGTGCATGATAGCCACGTGATCAGTGCATGATCAGCCACGTGATCAGTGCATGATTGCCACGTGATCAGTGCATGATCAGTCACGTGATCAGTGCATGATCAGGCACGTGATCAGTGCATGATCAGCCACGTGATCAGTGCATGATAGCCACGTGATCAGTGCATGATCAGTCACGTGATCAGTGCATGATCAGTCACGTGACCAGTACATGGTAGCTACATGATCATTGCATGATCAGCCACGTGATAGTGCATGATAGCCACGTGATCAGTGCATGATCAGTCACGTGATCAGTGCATGATCAGTCACGTGATCAGTGCATGATCAGGCACGTGATCAGTGCATGATCAGCCACGTGATCAGTGCATGATAGCCACGTGATCAGTGCATGATCAATTACGTGATCAGTGCATGATCAGTCACGTGATCAGTGCATGATAGCTGCGTGATCAGTGCATGATCAGCCACGTGATCAGTGCATGATAGCCACGTGATCAGTGCATGATCAGTCACGTGATCAGTGCATGATCAGTCACGTGATCAGTGCATGATCAGCCACGTGATCAGTGCATGATCAGTCACGTGATCAGTGCATGGTAGCTGCGTGATCATTGCATGATCAGCCACATGATCAGTGCATGATAGCCACGTGATCAGTGCATGATCAGTCACGTGATCAGTGCATGATCAGTCACGTGATCAGTGCATGATCAGCCACGTGATCAGTGCATGATCAATTACGTGATCAGTGCATGATCAGTCACGTGATCAGTGCATGGTAGCTACGTGATCAGTGCATGATCAGCCACGTGATCAGTGCATGATAGCCACGTGATCAGTGCATGATCAGTCATGTGATCAGTGCATGATCAGCCACGTGATCAGTGCATGATATCCACGTGATCAGTGCATGATAGCCACGTGATCAGTGCATGATAGTCACGTGATCAGTGCATGATCAGCCACGTGATCAGTGCATGGAGTCATGTAGTCAGTGCATGATAGCCCGTGATCAGTGCATGATCAGTCCCGTGATCAGTGCATGATCAGCCACGTGATCAGTGCATGATAGCCACGTGATCAGTGCATGATCAGTCACGTGATCAGTGCATGATAGCCACGTGATCAGTGCACACGTGATCAGTGCATGATCAGTCACGTGATCAGTGCATGAGCCACGTGATCAGTGCATGATCAGTCACGTGATAGTGTGTGATCAGCCACGTGAACAGTGCATGCTCAGTCACGTGATCAGGGCCTGCTGAGCTGCGTGATTACTGTCTGCTCATCTGCTTGACAATTGCCAGCTGAGCTGTACGATTCCTGCCTGTCATCTCCTTGACAATTGCCACCTGTGCTGCATAATTCCTGCCTGCTCATCTACTTGATTATTGCCAGCTGAGCAGCATGATTTCTCAGAGCTGAGTTCCATGATTATAGCCTGCTGACTGATTCCTGCCTACTCAGCTCTTTGTTCATTGCCTCCAGATGCACATGATCAGTGTGTGACACCAAACATGATCAGCACATGATCAGTCACATGATCAGTGCATGATAAGCCACGTGATCAGTGCATGATCAATCACGTGATCAGTGCATGATCAGTCACGTGATCAGTGCATGATAGCCACGTGATCAGTGCATGATCAGCCACGTGATCAGTGCATGATCAGTCACGTGATCAGTGCATGATCAGCCACGTGATCAGTGCATGGTCAGACACGTGAACAGTGTATGATCAGCCACGTGATCAGTGCATGATATCCACGTGATCAGTGCATGATCAATCACGTGATCAGTGTATGATCAGCCACGTGAACAGTGCATGCTCAGTCACGTGATCAGGGCCTGCTGAGCTGCGTGATTACTGTCTGCTCATCTGCTTGACAATTGCCAGCTGAGCTGCATGATTCCTGCCTGTCATCTGCTTGACAATTGCCAGCTGTGCTGTGTAATTCCTGCCTGCTCAGCTGCTTGATTATTGCCAGCTGAGCAGCATGATTCCTCACAGCTGAGTTCCATGATTATTGCCTGCTGACTGTTTGATTCATGCCTACTCAGCTCTTTGTTTATTGCCTCCAGAGGCACATGATCAGTGTATGATAGCAAACATGATCAGCGCATGATCAGTCACATGATCAGCGCCATTAAGTCACGTGATCACTACATGATAGTCATGTGATCAGTCCATGCTCAGTCATGGTATCAGTGCATGATCAGCCACGTGATCAGTGCATGATAGCCACGTGATCAGTGCATGATAGCCACGTGATCAGTGCATGATCAGCCACGTGATCAGTGCATGATTGCCACGTGATCAGTGCATGATCAGTCACGTGATCAGTGCATGACCAGGCACGTGATCAGTGCATGATCAGCCACGTGATCAGTGCATGATAGCCACGTGATCAGTGCATGATCAGTCACGTGATCAGTGCATGATCAGTCACGTGACCAGTACATGGTAGCTACATGATCATTGCATGATCAGCCACGTGAGTAGTGCATGATAGCCACGTGATCAGTGCATGATCAGTCACGTGATCAGTGCATGATCAGTCATGTGATCAGTGCATGATCAGGCACGTGATCAGTGCATGATCAGCCACGTGATCAGTGCATGATAGCCACGTGATCAGTGCATGATCAGTCACGTGATCAGTGCATGATCAGTCACGTGATCAGTGCATGGTAGCTGCGTGATCAGTGCATGATCAGCCACGTGATCAGTGCATGATAGCCACGTGATCAGTGCATGATCAGTCACGTGATCAGTGCATGATCAGTCACGTGATCAGTGCATGATCAGCCACGTGATCAGTGCATGATCAGTCACGTGATCAGTGCATGGTAGCTGAGTGATCATTGCATGATCAGCCACGTGATCAGTGCATGATAGCCACGTGATCAGTGCATGATCAGTCACGTGATCAGTGCATGATCAGTCACGTGATCAGTGCATGATCAGCCACGTGATCAGTGCATGATCAATTACGTGATCAGTGCATGATCAGTCACGTGACCAGTGCATGGTAGCTACGTGATCAGTGCATGATCAGCCACGTGATCAGTGCATGATAGCCACGTGATCAGTGCATGATCAGTCATGTGATCGTGTGTGATCAGCCACGTGATCAGTGCATGATATCCACGTGATCAGTGCATGATAGCCACGTGATCAGTGCATGATAGTCACGTGATCAGTGCATGATCATCCACGTGATCAGTGCATGTCAGTCATGTGTCAGTGCATGATAGCCCGTGATCAGTGCATGATCAGTCCCGTGATCAGTGCATGATCAGCCACGTGATCAGTGCATGATAGCCACGTGATCAGTGCATGATCAGTCACGTGATCAGTGCATGATAGCCACGTGATCAGTGCATGACAATTACGTGATCAGTGCATGATCAATCACGTGATCAGTGCATGATAGCCACGTGATCAGTGCATGATCAGTCACGTGATAGTGTGTGATCAGCCACGTGAACAGTGCATGCTCAGTCACGTGATCAGGGCCTGCTGAGCTGCGTGATTACTGTCTGCTCATCTGCTTGACAATTGCCAGCTGAGCTGCACGATTCCTGCCTGTCATCTCCTTGACAATTGCCACCTGTGCTGCATAATTCCTGCCTGCTCATCTACTTGATTATTGCCAGCTGAGCAGCATGATTTCTCAGAGCTGAGTTCCATGATTATTGCCTGCTGACTGATTCCTGCCTACTCAGCTCTTTGTTCATTGCCTCGAGATGCACATGATCAGTGTGTGACACCAAACATGATCAGCACATGATCAGTCACATGATCAGTGCATGATAAGCCACGTGATCAGTGCATGATCAATCACGTGATCAGTGCATGATCAGTCACGTGATCAGTGCATGATAGCCACGTGATCAGTGCATGATCAGCCACGTGATCAGTGCATGATCAGTCACGTGATCAGTGCATGATCAGCCACGTGATCAGTGCATGATCAGACACGTGATCAGTGTATGATCAGCCACGTGATCAGTGCATGATATCCAAGTGATCAGTGCATGATCAGTCACGTGATCAGTGTATGATCAGCCACGTGAACAGTGCATGCTCAGTCACGTGATCAGGGCCTGCTGAGCTGCGTGATTACTGTCTGCTCATCTGCTTGACAATTGCCAGCTGAGCTGCATGATTCCTGCCTGTCATCTGCTTGACAATTGCCAGCTGTGCTGCGTAATTCCTGCCTGCTCAGCTGCTTGATTATTGCCAGCTGAGCAGCATGATTCCTCACAGCTGAGTTCCATGATTATTGCCTGCTGACTGTTTGATTCATGCCTACTCAGCTCTTTGTTTATTGCCTCCAGAGGCACATGATCAGTGTATGATAGCAAACATGATCAGCGCATGATCAGTCACATGATCAGCGCCATTAAGTCACGTGATCACTACATGATAGTCATGTGATCAGTCCATGCTCAGTCATGGTATCAGTGCATGATCAGCCACGTGATCAGTGCATGATAGCCACGTGATCAGTGCATGATAGCCACGTGATCAGTGCATGATCAGCCACGTGATCAGTGCATGATTGCTACGTGATCAGTGCATGATCAGTCACGTGATCAGTGCATGACCAGGCACGTGATCAGTGCATGATCAGCCACGTGATCAGTGCATGATAGCCACGTGATCAGTGCATGATCAGTCACGTGATGGGTGCATGATCAGTCACGTGACCAGTACATGGTAGCTACATGATCATTGCATGATCAGCCACGTGAGTAGTGCATGATAGCCACGTGATCAGTGCATGATCAGTCACGTGATCAGTGCATGATCAGTCATGTGATCAGTGCATGATCAGGCACGTGATCAGTGCATGATCAGCCACGTGATCAGTGCATGATAGCCACGTGATCAGTGCATGATCAATCACGTGATCAGTGCATGATCAGTCACGTGATCAGTGCATGGTAGCTGCGTGATCAGTGCATGATCAGCCACGTGATCAGTGCATGATAGCCACGTGATCAGTGCATGATCAGTCACGTGATCAGTGCATGATCAGTCACGTGATCAGTGCATGATCAGCCACGTGATCAGTGCATGATCAGTCACGTGATCAGTGCATGATAGCTGCGTGATCATTGCATGATCAGCCACATGATCAGTGCATGATAGCCACGTGATCAGTGCATGATCAGTCACGTGATCAGTGCATGATCAGTCACGTGATCAGTGCATGATCAGCCACGTGATCAGTGCATGATCATTACGTGATCAGTGCATGATCAGTCACGTGATCAGTGCATGTAGCTACGTGATCAGTGCATGATCAGCCACGTGATCAGTGCATGATAGCCACGTGATCAGTGCATGATCAGTCACGTGATCAGTGTGTGATCAGCCACGTGATCAGTGCATGATATCCACGTGATCAGTGCATGATAGCCACGTGATCAGTGCATGATAGTCACGTGATCAGTGCATGATCAGCCACGTGATCAGTGCATGTCAGTCATGTATCAGTGCATGATAGCCCGTGATCAGTGCATGATCAGTCCCGTGATCAGTGCATGATCAGCCACGTGATCAGTGCATGATAGCCACGTGATCAGTGCATGATCAGTCACGTGATCAGTGCATGATAGCCACGTGATCAGTGCATGACATTACGTGATCAGTGCATGTCACGTGATCAGTGCATGATAGCCACGTGATCAGTGCATGATCAGTCACGTGATAGTGTGTGATCAGCCACGTGAACAGTGCATGCTCAGTCACGTGATCAGGGCCTGCTGAGCTGCGTGATTACTGTCTGCTCATCTGCTTGACAATTGCCAGCTGAGCTGTACGATTCCTGCCTGTCATCTGCTTGACAATTGCCACCTGTGCTGCATAATTCCTGCCTGCTCATCTACTTGATTATTGCCAGCTGAGCAGCATGATTTCTCAGAGCTGAGTTCCATGATTATAGCCTGCTGACTGATTCCTGCCTACTCAGCTCTTTGTTCATTGCCTCCAGATGCACATGATCAGTGTGTGACACCAAACATGATCAGCACATGATCAGTCACATGATCAGTGCATGATAAGCCACGTGATCAGTGCATGATCAATCACGTGATCAGTGCATGATCAGTCACGTGATCAGTGCATGGTAGCACGTGATCAGTGCATGATCAGCCACGTGATCAGTGCATGATCAGTCACGTGATCAGTGCATGATCAGCCACGTGATCAGTGCATGGTCAGACACGTGAACAGTGTATGATCAGCCACGTGATCAGTGCATGATATCCAAGTGATCAGTGCATGATCAATCACGTGATCAGTGTATGATCAGCCACGTGAACAGTGCATGCTCAGTCACGTGATCAGGGCCTGCTGAGCTGCGTGATTACTGTCTGCTCATCTGCTTGACAATTGCCAGCTGAGCTGCATGATTCCTGCCTGTCATCTGCTTGACAATTGCCAGCTGTGCTGTGTAATTCCTGCCTGCTCAGCTGCTTGATTATTGCCAGCTGAGCAGCATGATTCCTCACAGCTGAGTTCCATGATTATTGCCTGCTGACTGTTTGATTCATGCCTACTCAGCTCTTTGTTTATTGCCTCCAGAGGCACATGATCAGTGTATGATAGCAAACATGATCAGCGCATGATCAGTCACATGATCAGCGCCATTAAGTCACGTGATCACTACATGATAGTCATGTGATCAGTCCATGCTCAGTCATGGTATCAGTGCATGATCAGCCACGTGATCAGTGCATGATAGCCACGTGATCAGTGCATGATAGCCACGTGATCAGTGCATGATCAGTCACGTGATCAGTGCATGATCAGTCACGTGATCAGTGCATGATAGCTATGATCAGTGCATGATCAGCCACGTGATCAGTGCATGATAGCCACGTGATCAGTGCATGATCAGTCACGTGATCAGTGCATGATCAGTCATGTGATCTGTGCATGATCAGCCACGTGATCAGTGCATGATCAGCCACGTGATCAGTGCATGATCAATTACACGTGATCAGTGCATGATCAGTCACGTGACCAGTACATGGTAGCTGCGTGATCAGTGCATGATCAGCCACGTGATCAGTGCATGATAGCCACGTGATCAGTGCATGATCAGTCACGTGATCAGTGCATGATCAGTCACGTGATCAGTGCATGATCAGGCACGTGATCAGTGCATGATCAGCCACGTGATCAGTGCATGATAGCCACGTGATCAGTGCATGATCAATTACGTGATCAGTGCATGATCAGTCACGTGACCAGCATGGTAGCTGCGTGATCAGTGCATGATCAGCCACGTGATCAGTGCATGATAGCCACGTGATCAGTGCATGATCAGTCACGTGATCAGTGCATGATCAGCCACGTGATCAGTGCATGATCAGTCACGTGATCAGTGCATGGTAGCTGCGTGATCAGTGCATGATCAGCCACGTGATCAGTGCATGATAGCCACGTGATCAGTGCATGATCAGTCACGTGATCAGTGCATGATCAGTCACGTGATCAGTGCATGATCAGCCACGTGATCAGTGCATGATCAGCCACGTGATCAGTGCATGATCAGTCACGTGATCAGTGCATGATAGCACGTGATCAGTGCATGATCAGCCACGTGATCAGTGCATGATAGCCACGTGATCAGTGCATGCGCAGTCACGTGATCAGTGCATGATAGCCACGTGATCAGTGCGTGCACAGTCCCATGATCAGCGCCTGTCAGTCACTGATCATTGCCTGATAAACACGTGATCAGTGCATGATGAGCCATGTGATCAGTGCATGATCAGCCACGTGATCAGTGCATGCGCAGTCACGTGATCAGTGCATGATAGCCACGTGATCAGTGCATGCTCAGTCACGTGATCTGGACTTGATCAGCCACGTGATCAGTGCCTGCAGAGTCACGTGATCAGGGCCTGCTGAGCTGCGTGATTCCTGCCGGCTCATCTGCATGACAATTGCCAGCTGAGCTGCGTGATTCCTGTCGGCTCATCTGCTTGACAATTGCCAGCTGAGCTGCGTGATTCCTGCCTGGTCACGTGCTTGATTATTGCCAGTTGAGCAGCATGATTCGTCACTGCTGAGCTCCATGCTTATTGCCTGCTGATTGCGTGGTTCGTGTCTGCTCAGCTCTTTGAGTATTGCCTCCTGAGGTCCCTGTTCGGTCGCCACCTGCCGGGGACCAGCCCCAACTGATCCAGGGTATTCGAAGGAGAGATGGCCTAGGCGACTATTTATATGCTAATCAGAGATGTCAAGAATAATAGTATGAGGAGAGCTCAGTAGGAAAATTCGGTGGAGAAAAGAGACTGAGTAGCTTGGTTTACGCGGAAGACCAATCAAACTTCAAGACAAGAAGTTTGCACCACTTACGTAGGCCGCAGGCGCCCTCTCGAATAGCGAAAGGTGCCTCACCCTAGACACCTTCTCGAGTGGGTCTTAGCAGCCCAGGCATAATTAGTAAGCGTGGTGGGTTCCGCGCTCCAGATGGAGACTCAGCTGGAAGTTAAAGGGAAGAATGACAAGGAACTTTATGAATTGGAGCTGTAAGTTAACTCTTTGACAGAGAGAGCGAGATGGTGGTGGGGGACAGCCCCCAGTGAAATCAGAGGTGAGAGCACAAAGCAATACAGTAGGCAGACTCTGTTTTTTTTGGGGGAGATGCTCGAGAATATCCGGGTGGACTCCTGAGGCTCGATCCCGCATTTGCGTATGCCGAGCCTCCTTCCTCATGACCTTTGTCCAGAGTGGAATGCCTCCCCGGCTCCCGGCACATGATCAGTGCATGCTCAGTCACGATATCAGTGCCTGCTCAGCCACGTGATCACTGACGGCACAGTCACGTGATCAGCGCCTCTCAGTCACGTGATCACCGTATGATAAACACGTGATCAGTGAATGACCAGCCACGTGATCACTGCATGCGCAGTCAGGTGGTCAGTTCCTGATCAGCCACCTGATCAGTGCGTGCACAGTCCCCTGATCAGCGCCTGTCAGTCACTGATCACTGCCTGATAAACACGTGATCAGTGCCCGAACAGCCACGTCATCAGTGCATGCGCAGTCACGTGATCAGTGCATGATAGCCACGTGATCAGTGCGTGCACAGTCCCATGATCAGCGCCTGTCAGTCACTGATCATTGCCTGATAAACACGTGATCAGTGCATGATGAGCCATGTGATCAGTGCATGATCAGCCACGTCATCAGTGCATGCGCAGTCACGTGATCAGTGCATGATAGCCACGTGATCAGTGCATGCTCAGTCACGTGATCTGGACTTGATCAGCCACGTGATCAGTGCCTGCAGAGTCACGTGATCAGGGCCTGCTGAGCTGCGTGATTCCTGCCGGCTCATCTGCATGACAATTGCCAGCTGAGCTGCGTGATTCCTGTCGGCTCATCTGCTTGACAATTGCCAGCTGAGCTGCGTGATTCCTGCCTGGTCACGTGCTTGATTATTGCCAGTTGAGCAGCATGATTCGTCACTGCTGAGCTCCATGCTTATTGCCTGCTGATTGCGTGGTTCGTGTCTGCTCAGCTCTTTGAGTATTGCCTCCTGAGGTCCCTGTTCGGTCGCCACCTGCCGGGGACCAGCCCCAACTGATCCAGGGTATTCGAAGGAGAGATGGCCTAGGCGACTATTTATATGCTAATCAGAGATGTCAAGAATAATAGTATGAGGAGAGCTCAGTAGGAAAATTCGGTGGAGAAAAGAGACTGAGTAGCTTGGTTTACGCGGAAGACCAATCAAACTTCAAGACAAGAAGTTTGCACCACTTACGTAGGCCGCAGGCGCCCTCTCGAATAGCGAAAGGTGCCTCACCCTAGACACCTTCTCGAGTGGGTCTTAGCAGCCCAGGCATAATTAGTAAGCGTGGTGGGTTCCGCGCTCCAGATGGAGACTCAGCTGGAAGTTAAAGGGAAGAATGACAAGGAACTTTATGAATTGGAGCTGTAAGTTAACTCTTTGACAGAGAGAGCGAGATGGTGGTGGGGGACAGCCCCCAGTGAAATCAGAGGTGAGAGCACAAAGCAATACAGTAGGCAGACTCCGGTTTTTTGGGGGAGATGCTCGAGAATATCCGGGTGGACTCCTGAGGCTCGATCCCGCATTTGCGTATGCCGAGCCTCCTTCCTCATGACCTTTGTCCAGAGTGGAATGCCTCCCCGGCTCCCGGCACATGATCAGTGCATGCTCAGTCACGATATCAGTGCCTGCTCAGCCACGTGATCACTGACGGCACAGTCACGTGATCAGCGCCTCTCAGTCACGTGATCACCGTATGATAAACACGTGATCAGTGAACGACCAGCCACGTGATCACTGCATGCGCGGTCAGGTGGTCAGTTCCTGATCAGCCACCTGATCAGTGCGTGCACAGTCCCCTGATCAGCGCCTGTCAGTCACTGATCACTGCCTGATAAACACGTGATCAGTGCCCGAACAGCCACGTCATCAGTGCATGCGCAGTCACGTGATCAGTGCATGATAGCCACGTGATCAGTGCGTGCACAGTCCCATGATCAGCGCCTGTCAGTCACTGATCATTGCCTGATAAACACGTGATCAGTGCATGATGAGCCATGTGATCAGTGCCTGATCAGCCACGTCATCAGTGCATGCGCAGTCACGTCATCAGTGCATGATAGCCACGTGATCAGTGCATGCTCAGTCACGTGATCTGGACTTGATCAGCCACGTGATCAGTGCCTGCAGAGTCACGTGATCAGGGCCTGCTGAGCTGCGTGATTCCTGCCGGCTCATCTGCATGACAATTGCCAGCTGAGCTGCGTGATTCCTGTCGGCTCATCTGCTTGACAATTGCCAGCTGAGCTGCGTGATTCCTGCCTGGTCACGTGCTTGATTATTGCCAGTTGAGCAGCATGATTCGTCACTGCTGAGCTCCATGCTTATTGCCTGCTGATTGCGTGGTTCGTGTCTGCTCAGCTCTTTGAGTATTGCCTCCTGAGGTCCCTGTTCGGTCGCCACCTGCCGGGGACCAGCCCCAACTGATCCAGGGTATTCGAAGGAGAGATGGCCTAGGCGACTATTTATATGCTAATCAGAGATGTCAAGAATAATAGTATGAGGAGAGCTCAGTAGGAAAATTCGGTGGAGAAAAGAGACTGAGTAGCTTGGTTTACGCGGAAGACCAATCAAACTTCAAGACAAGAAGTTTGCACCACTTACGTAGGCCGCAGGCGCCCTCTCGAATAGCGAAAGGTGCCTCACCCTAGACACCTTCTCGAGTGGGTCTTAGCAGCCCAGGCATAATTAGTAAGCGTGGTGGGTTCCGCGCTCCAGATGGAGACTCAGCTGGAAGTTAAAGGGAAGAATGACAAGGAACTTTATGAATTGGAGCTGTAAGTTAACTCTTTGACAGAGAGAGCGAGATGGTGGTGGGGGACAGCCCCCAGTGAAATCAGAGGTGAGAGCACAAAGCAATACAGTAGGCAGACTCCGGTTTTTTTGGGGGGAGATGCTCGAGAATATCCGGGTGGACTCCTGAGGCTCGATCCCGCATTTGCGTATGCCGAGCCTCCTTCCTCATGACCTTTGTCCAGAGTGGAATGCCTCCCCGGCTCCCGGCACATGATCAGTGCATGCTCAGTCACGATATCAGTGCCTGCTCAGCCACGTGATCACTGACGGCACAGTCACGTGATCAGCGCCTCTCAGTCACGTGATCACCGTATGATAAACACGTGATCAGTGAACGACCAGCCACGTGATCACTGCATGCGGTCAGGTGGTCAGTTCCTGATCAGCCACCTGATCAGTGCGTGCACAGTCCCCTGATCAGCGCCTGTCAGTCACTGATCACTGCCTGATAAACACGTGATCAGTGCCCGAACAGCCACGTCATCAGTGCATGCGCAGTCACGTGATCAGTGCATGATAGCCACGTGATCAGTGCGTGCACAGTCCCATGATCAGCGCCTGTCAGTCACTGATCATTGCCTGATAAACACGTGATCAGTGCATGATGAGCCATGTGATCAGTGCCTGATCAGCCACGTCATCAGTGCATGATAGCCACGTGATCAGTGCATGTCATCAGATGCATGATAGCCACGTGATCAGTGCATGCTCAGTCACGTGATCTGGACTTGATCAGCCACGTGATCAGTGCCTGCAGAGTCACGTGATCAGGGCCTGCTGAGCTGCGTGATTCCTGCCGGCTCATCTGCATGACAATTGCCAGCTGAGCTGCGTGATTCCTGTCGGCTCATCTGCTTGACAATTGCCAGCTGAGCTGCGTGATTCCTGCCTGGTCACGTGCTTGATTATTGCCAGTTGAGCAGCATGATTCGTCACTGCTGAGCTCCATGCTTATTGCCTGCTGATTGCGTGGTTCGTGTCTGCTCAGCTCTTTGAGTATTGCCTCCTGAGGTCCCTGTTCGGTCGCCACCTGCCGGGGACCAGCCCCAACTGATCCAGGGTATTCGAAGGAGAGATGGCCTAGGCGACTATTTATATGCTAATCAGAGATGTCAAGAATAATAGTATGAGGAGAGCTCAGTAGGAAAATTCGGTGGAGAAAAGAGACTGAGTAGCTTGGTTTACGCGGAAGACCAATCAAACTTCAAGACAAGAAGTTTGCACCACTTACGTAGGCCGCAGGCGCCCTCTCGAATAGCGAAAGGTGCCTCACCCTAGACACCTTCTCGAGTGGGTCTTAGCAGCCCAGGCATAATTAGTAAGCGTGGTGGGTTCCGCGCTCCAGATGGAGACTCAGCTGGAAGTTAAAGGGAAGAATGACAAGGAACTTTATGAATTGGAGCTGTAAGTTAACTCTTTGACAGAGAGAGCGAGATGGTGGTGGGGACAGCCCCCAGTGAAATCAGAGGTGAGAGCACAAAGCAATACAGTAGGCAGACTCCGGTTTTTTTGGGGGGAGATGCTCGAGAATATCCGGGTGGACTCCTGAGGCTCGATCCCGCATTTGCGTATGCCGAGCCTCCTTCCTCATGACCTTTGTCCAGAGTGGAATGCCTCCCCGGCTCCCGGCACATGATCAGTGCATGCTCAGTCACGATATCAGTGCCTGCTCAGCCACGTGATCACTGACGGCACAGTCACGTGATCAGCGCCTCTCAGTCACGTGATCACCGTATGATAAACACGTGATCAGTGAACGACCAGCCACGTGATCACTGCATGCGCAGTCAGGTGGTCAGTTCCTGATCAGCCACCTGATCAGTGCGTGCACAGTCCCCTGATCAGCGCCTGTCAGTCACTGATCACTGCCTGATAAACACGTGATCAGTGCCCGAACAGCCACGTCATCAGTGCATGCGCAGTCACGTGATCAGTGCATGATAGCCACGTGATCAGTGCGTGCACAGTCCCATGATCAGCGCCTGTCAGTCACTGATCATTGCCTGATAAACACGTGATCAGTGCATGATGAGCCATGTGATCAGTGCCTGATCAGCCACGTCATCAGTGCATGCGCAGTCACGTCATCAGTGCATGATAGCCACGTGATCAGTGCATGCTCAGTCACGTGATCTGGACTTGATCAGCCACGTGATCAGTGCCTGCAGAGTCACGTGATCAGGGCCTGCTGAGCTGCGTGATTCCTGCCGGCTCATCTGCATGACAATTGCCATCTGAGCTGCGTGATTCCTGTCGGCTCATCTGCTTGACAATTGCCAGCTGAGCTGCGTGATTCCTGCCTGGTCACGTGCTTGATTATTGCCAGTTGAGCAGCATGATTCGTCACTGCTGAGCTCCATGCTTATTGCCTGCTGATTGCGTGGTTCGTGTCTGCTCAGCTCTTTGAGTATTGCCTCCTGAGGTCCCTGTTCGGTCGCCACCTGCCGGGGACCAGCCCCAACTGATCCAGGGTATTCGAAGGAGAGATGGCCTAGGCGACTATTTATATGCTAATCAGAGATGTCAAGAATAATAGTATGAGGAGAGCTCAGTAGGAAAATTCGGTGGAGAAAAGAGACTGAGTAGCTTGGTTTACGCGGAAGACCAATCAAACTTCAAGACAAGAAGTTTGCACCACTTACGTAGGCCGCAGGCGCCCTCTCGAATAGCGAAAGGTGCCTCACCCTAGACACCTTCTCGAGTGGGTCTTAGCAGCCCAGGCATAATTAGTAAGCGTGGTGGGTTCCGCGCTCCAGATGGAGACTCAGCTGGAAGTTAAAGGGAAGAATGACAAGGAACTTTATGAATTGGAGCTGTAAGTTAACTCTTTGACAGAGAGAGCGAGATGGTGGTGGGGGACAGCCCCCAGTGAAATCAGAGGTGAGAGCACAAAGCAATACAGTAGGCAGACTCTGGTTTTTTTGGGGGGAGATGCTCGAGAATATCCGGGTGGACTCCTGAGGCTCGATCCCGCATTTGCGTATGCCGAGCCTCCTTCCTCATGACCTTTGTCCAGAGTGGAATGCCTCCCCGGCTCCCGGCACATGATCAGTGCATGCTCAGTCACGATATCAGTGCCTGCTCAGCCACGTGATCACTGACGGCACAGTCACGTGATCAGCGCCTCTCAGTCACGTGATCACCGTATGATAAACACGTGATCAGTGAACGACCAGCCACGTGATCACTGCATGCGCAGTCAGGTGGTCAGTTCCTGATCAGCCACCTGATCAGTGCGTGCACAGTCCCCTGATCAGCGCCTGTCAGTCACTGATCACTGCCTGATAAACACGTGATCAGTGCCGAACAGCCACGTCATCAGTGCATGCAGTCACGTGATCAGTGCATGATAGCCACGTGATCAGTGCGTGCACAGTCCCTGATCAGCGCCTGTCAGTCACTGATCACTGCCTGATAAACACGTGATCAGTGCATGAACAGCCACGTGATCAGTGCGTCACGTGATCAGTGCATGATAGCCACGTGATCAGTGCTGTCCCATGATCAGCGCCTGTCAGTCACTGATCATTGCCTGATAAACACGTGATCAGTGCATGATGAGCCATGTGATCAGTGCCTGATCAGCCACGTCATCAGTGCATGCGCAGTCACGTCATCAGTGCATGATAGCCACGTGATCAGTGCATGCTCAGTCACGTGATCTGGACTTGATCAGCCACGTGATCAGTGCCTGCAGAGTCACGTGATCAGGGCCTGCTGAGCTGCGTGATTCCTGCCGGCTCATCTGCATGACAATTGCCATCTGAGCTGCGTGATTCCTGTCGGCTCATCTGCTTGACAATTGCCAGCTGAGCTGCGTGATTCCTGCCTGGTCACGTGCTTGATTATTGCCAGTTGAGCAGCATGATTCGTCACTGCTGAGCTCCATGCTTATTGCCTGCTGATTGCGTGGTTCGTGTCTGCTCAGCTCTTTGAGTATTGCCTCCTGAGGTCCCTGTTCGGTCGCCACCTGCCGGGGACCAGCCCCAACTGATCCAGGGTATTCGAAGGAGAGATGGCCTAGGCGACTATTTATATGCTAATCAGAGATGTCAAGAATAATAGTATGAGGAGAGCTCAGTAGGAAAATTCGGTGGAGAAAAGAGACTGAGTAGCTTGGTTTACGCGGAAGACCAATCAAACTTCAAGACAAGAAGTTTGCACCACTTACGTAGGCCGCAGGCGCCCTCTCGAATAGCGAAAGGTGCCTCACCCTAGACACCTTCTCGAGTGGGTCTTAGCAGCCCAGGCATAATTAGTAAGCGTGGTGGGTTCCGCGCTCCAGATGGAGACTCAGCTGGAAGTTAAAGGGAAGAATGACAAGGAACTTTATGAATTGGAGCTGTAAGTTAACTCTTTGACAGAGAGAGCGAGATGGTGGTGGGGACAGCCCCCAGTGAAATCAGAGGTGAGAGCACAAAGCAATACAGTAGGCAGACTCCGGTTTTTTTGGGGGGAGATGCTCGAGAATATCCGGGTGGACTCCTGAGGCTCGATCCCGCATTTGCGTATGCCGAGCCTCCTTCCTCATGACCTTTGTCCAGAGTGGAATGCCTCCCCGGCTCCCGGCACATGATCAGTGCATGCTCAGTCACGATATCAGTGCCTGCTCAGCCACGTGATCACTGACGGCACAGTCACGTGATCAGCGCCTCTCAGTCACGTGATCACCGTATGATAAACACGTGATCAGTGAACGACCAGCCACGTGATCACTGCATGCGCAGTCAGGTGGTCAGTTCCTGATCAGCCACCTGATCAGTGCGTGCACAGTCCCCTGATCAGCGCCTGTCAGTCACTGATCACTGCCTGATAAACACGTGATCAGTGCCCGAACAGCCACGTCATCAGTGCATGCGCAGTCACGTGATCAGTGCATGATAGCCACGTGATCAGTGCGTGCACAGTCCCATGATCAGCGCCTGTCAGTCACTGATCATTGCCTGATAAACACGTGATCAGTGCATGATGAGCCATGTGATCAGTGCCTGATCAGCCACGTCATCAGTGCATGCGCAGTCACGTCATCAGTGCATGATAGCCACGTGATCAGTGCATGCTCAGTCACGTGATCTGGACTTGATCAGCCACGTGATCAGTGCCTGCAGAGTCACGTGATCAGGGCCTGCTGAGCTGCGTGATTCCTGCCGGCTCATCTGCATGACAATTGCCATCTGAGCTGCGTGATTCCTGTCGGCTCATCTGCTTGACAATTGCCAGCTGAGCTGCGTGATTCCTGCCTGGTCACGTGCTTGATTATTGCCAGTTGAGCAGCATGATTCGTCACTGCTGAGCTCCATGCTTATTGCCTGCTGATTGCGTGGTTCGTGTCTGCTCAGCTCTTTGAGTATTGCCTCCTGAGGTCCCTGTTCGGTCGCCACCTGCCGGGGACCAGCCCCAACTGATCCAGGGTATTCGAAGGAGAGATGGCCTAGGCGACTATTTATATGCTAATCAGAGATGTCAAGAATAATAGTATGAGGAGAGCTCAGTAGGAAAATTCGGTGGAGAAAAGAGACTGAGTAGCTTGGTTTACGCGGAAGACCAATCAAACTTCAAGACAAGAAGTTTGCACCACTTACGTAGGCCGCAGGCGCCCTCTCGAATAGCGAAAGGTGCCTCACCCTAGACACCTTCTCGAGTGGGTCTTAGCAGCCCAGGCATAATTAGTAAGCGTGGTGGGTTCCGCGCTCCAGATGGAGACTCAGCTGGAAGTTAAAGGGAAGAATGACAAGGAACTTTATGAATTGGAGCTGTAAGTTAACTCTTTGACAGAGAGAGCGAGATGGTGGTGGGGGACAGCCCCCAGTGAAATCAGAGGTGAGAGCACAAAGCAATACAGTAGGCAGACTCTGGTTTTTTTGGGGGGAGATGCTCGAGAATATCCGGGTGGACTCCTGAGGCTCGATCCCGCATTTGCGTATGCCGAGCCTCCTTCCTCATGACCTTTGTCCAGAGTGGAATGCCTCCCCGGCTCCCGGCACATGATCAGTGCATGCTCAGTCACGATATCAGTGCCTGCTCAGCCACGTGATCACTGACGGCACAGTCACGTGATCAGCGCCTCTCAGTCACGTGATCACCGTATGATAAACACGTGATCAGTGAACGACCAGCCACGTGATCACTGCATGCGCGGTCAGGTGGTCAGTTCCTGATCAGCCACCTGATCAGTGCGTGCACAGTCCCCTGATCAGCGCCTGTCAGTCACTGATCACTGCCTGATAAACACGTGATCAGTGCCCGAACAGCCACGTCATCAGTGCATGCGCAGTCACGTGATCAGTGCATGATAGCCACGTGATCAGTGCGTGCACAGTCCCATGATCAGCGCCTGTCAGTCACTGATCATTGCCTGATAAACACGTGATCAGTGCATGATGAGCCATGTGATCAGTGCCTGATCAGCCACGTCATCAGTGCATGCGCAGTCACGTCATCAGTGCATGATAGCCACGTGATCAGTGCATGCTCAGTCACGTGATCTGGACTTGATCAGCCACGTGATCAGTGCCTGCAGAGTCACGTGATCAGGGCCTGCTGAGCTGCGTGATTCCTGCCGGCTCATCTGCATGACAATTGCCATCTGAGCTGCGTGATTCCTGTCGGCTCATCTGCTTGACAATTGCCAGCTGAGCTGCGTGATTCCTGCCTGGTCACGTGCTTGATTATTGCCAGTTGAGCAGCATGATTCGTCACTGCTGAGCTCCATGCTTATTGCCTGCTGATTGCGTGGTTCGTGTCTGCTCAGCTCTTTGAGTATTGCCTCCTGAGGTCCCTGTTCGGTCGCCACCTGCCGGGGACCAGCCCCAACTGATCCAGGGTATTCGAAGGAGAGATGGCCTAGGCGACTATTTATATGCTAATCAGAGATGTCAAGAATAATAGTATGAGGAGAGCTCAGTAGGAAAATTCGGTGGAGAAAAGAGACTGAGTAGCTTGGTTTACGCGGAAGACCAATCAAACTTCAAGACAAGAAGTTTGCACCACTTACGTAGGCCGCAGGCGCCCTCTCGAATAGCGAAAGGTGCCTCACCCTAGACACCTTCTCGAGTGGGTCTTAGCAGCCCAGGCATAATTAGTAAGCGTGGTGGGTTCCGCGCTCCAGATGGAGACTCAGCTGGAAGTTAAAGGGAAGAATGACAAGGAACTTTATGAATTGGAGCTGTAAGTTAACTCTTTGACAGAGAGAGCGAGATGGTGGTGGGGGACAGCCCCCAGTGAAATCAGAGGTGAGAGCACAAAGCAATACAGTAGGCAGACTCTGGTTTTTTTGGGGGAGATGCTCGAGAATATCCGGGTGGACTCCTGAGGCTCGATCCCGCATTTGCGTATGCCGAGCCTCCTTCCTCATGACCTTTGTCCAGAGTGGAATGCCTCCCCGGCTCCCGGCACATGATCAGTGCATGCTCAGTCACGATATCAGTGCCTGCTCAGCCACGTGATCACTGACGGCACAGTCACGTGATCAGCGCCTCTCAGTCACGTGATCACCGTATGATAAACACGTGATCAGTGAACGACCAGCCACGTGATCACTGCATGCGCGGTCAGGTGGTCAGTTCCTGATCAGCCACCTGATCAGTGCGTGCACAGTCCCCTGATCAGCGCCTGTCAGTCACTGATCACTGCCTGATAAACACGTGATCAGTGCCCGAACAGCCACGTCATCAGTGCATGCGCAGTCACGTGATCAGTGCATGATAGCCACGTGATCAGTGCGTGCACAGTCCCATGATCAGCGCCTGTCAGTCACTGATCATTGCCTGATAAACACGTGATCAGTGCATGATGAGCCATGTGATCAGTGCCTGATCAGCCACGTCATCAGTGCATGCGCAGTCACGTCATCAGTGCATGATAGCCACGTGATCAGTGCATGCTCAGTCACGTGATCTGGACTTGATCAGCCACGTGATCAGTGCCTGCAGAGTCACGTGATCAGGGCCTGCTGAGCTGCGTGATTCCTGCCGGCTCATCTGCATGACAATTGCCATCTGAGCTGCGTGATTCCTGTCGGCTCATCTGCTTGACAATTGCCAGCTGAGCTGCGTGATTCCTGCCTGGTCACGTGCTTGATTATTGCCAGTTGAGCAGCATGATTCGTCACTGCTGAGCTCCATGCTTATTGCCTGCTGATTGCGTGGTTCGTGTCTGCTCAGCTCTTTGAGTATTGCCTCCTGAGGTCCCTGTTCGGTCGCCACCTGCCGGGGACCAGCCCCAACTGATCCAGGGTATTCGAAGGAGAGATGGCCTAGGCGACTATTTATATGCTAATCAGAGATGTCAAGAATAATAGTATGAGGAGAGCTCAGTAGGAAAATTCGGTGGAGAAAAGAGACTGAGTAGCTTGGTTTACGCGGAAGACCAATCAAACTTCAAGACAAGAAGTTTGCACCACTTACGTAGGCCGCAGGCGCCCTCTCGAATAGCGAAAGGTGCCTCACCCTAGACACCTTCTCGAGTGGGTCTTAGCAGCCCAGGCATAATTAGTAAGCGTGGTGGGTTCCGCGCTCCAGATGGAGACTCAGCTGGAAGTTAAAGGGAAGAATGACAAGGAACTTTATGAATTGGAGCTGTAAGTTAACTCTTTGACAGAGAGAGCGAGATGGTGGTGGGGGACAGCCCCCAGTGAAATCAGAGGTGAGAGCACAAAGCAATACAGTAGGCAGACTCTGGTTTTTTTGGGGGGAGATGCTCGAGAATATCCGGGTGGACTCCTGAGGCTCGATCCCGCATTTGCGTATGCCGAGCCTCCTTCCTCATGACCTTTGTCCAGAGTGGAATGCCTCCCCGGCTCCCGGCACATGATCAGTGCATGCTCAGTCACGATATCAGTGCCTGCTCAGCCACGTGATCACTGACGGCACAGTCACGTGATCAGCGCCTCTCAGTCACGTGATCACCGTATGATAAACACGTGATCAGTGAACGACCAGCCACGTGATCACTGCATGCGCGGTCAGGTGGTCAGTTCCTGATCAGCCACCTGATCAGTGCGTGCACAGTCCCCTGATCAGCGCCTGTCAGTCACTGATCACTGCCTGATAAACACGTGATCAGTGCCCGATCAGCCACGTCATCAGTGCATGCTCAGTCACGTGATCTGTACTTGATCAGCCACGTGATCAGTGCCTGCAGAGTCACGTGATCAGGGCCTGCTGAGCTGCGTGATTCCTGCCGGCTCATCTGCATGACAATTGCCAGCTGAGCTGCGTGATTCCTGCCTGGTCACGTGCTTGATTATTGCCAGTTGAGCAGCATGATTCGTCACTGCTGAGCTCCATGCTTATTGCCTGCTGATTGCGTGGTTCGTGTCTGCTCAGCTCTTTGAGTATTGCCTCCTGAGGTCCCTGTTCGGTCGCCACCTGCCGGGGACCAGCCCCAACTGATCCAGGGTATTCGAAGGAGAGATGGCCTAGGCGACTATTTATATGCTAATCAGAGATGTCAAGAATAATAGTATGAGGAGAGCTCAGTAGGAAAATTCGGTGGAGAAAAGAGACTGAGTAGCTTGGTTTACGCGGAAGACCAATCAAACTTCAAGACAAGAAGTTTGCACCACTTACGTAGGCCGCAGGCGCCCTCTCGAATAGCGAAAGGTGCCTCACCCTAGACACCTTCTCGAGTGGGTCTTAGCAGCCCAGGCATAATTAGTAAGCGTGGTGGGTTCCGCGCTCCAGATGGAGACTCAGCTGGAAGTTAAAGGGAAGAATGACAAGGAACTTTATGAATTGGAGCTGTAAGTTAACTCTTTGACAGAGAGAGCGAGATGGTGGTGGGGGACAGCCCCCAGTGAAATCAGAGGTGAGAGCACAAAGCAATACAGTAGGCAGACTCTGGTTTTTTTGGGGGAGATGCTCGAGAATATCCGGGTGGACTCCTGAGGCTCGATCCCGCATTTGCGTATGCCGAGCCTCCTTCCTCATGACCTTTGTCCAGAGTGGAATGCCTCCCCGGCTCCCGGCACATGATCAGTGCATGCTCAGTCACGATATCAGTGCCTGCTCAGCCACGTGATCACTGACGGCACAGTCACGTGATCAGCGCCTCTCAGTCACGTGATCACCGTATGATAAACACGTGATCAGTGAACGACCAGCCACGTGATCACTGCATGCGCGGTCAGGTGGTCAGTTCCTGATCAGCCACCTGATCAGTGCGTGCACAGTCCCCTGATCAGCGCCTGTCAGTCACTGATCACTGCCTGATAAACACGTGATCAGTGCCCGAACAGCCACGTCATCAGTGCATGCGCAGTCACGTGATCAGTGCATGATAGCCACGTGATCAGTGCGTGCACAGTCCCATGATCAGCGCCTGTCAGTCACTGATCATTGCCTGATAAACACGTGATCAGTGCATGATG
Organism: Bos javanicus; assembly: GCF_032452875.1. Classification (NCBI taxonomy): domain Eukaryota; kingdom Metazoa; phylum Chordata; class Mammalia; order Artiodactyla; family Bovidae; genus Bos; species Bos javanicus. The sequence continues at coordinate 37,599 of NW_026894727.1, read as the reverse complement.
AGCCATGTGATCAGTGCCTGATCAGCCACGTCATCAGTGCATGCGCAGTCACGTCATCAGTGCATGATAGCCACGTGATCAGTGCATGCTCAGTCACGTGATCTGGACTTGATCAGCCACGTGATCAGTGCCTGCAGAGTCACGTGATCAGGGCCTGCTGAGCTGCGTGATTCCTGCCGGCTCATCTGCATGACAATTGCCATCTGAGCTGCGTGATTCCTGTCGGCTCATCTGCTTGACAATTGCCAGCTGAGCTGCGTGATTCCTGCCTGGTCACGTGCTTGATTATTGCCAGTTGAGCAGCATGATTCGTCACTGCTGAGCTCCATGCTTATTGCCTGCTGATTGCGTGGTTCGTGTCTGCTCAGCTCTTTGAGTATTGCCTCCTGAGGTCCCTGTTCGGTCGCCACCTGCCGGGGACCAGCCCCAACTGATCCAGGGTATTCGAAGGAGAGATGGCCTAGGCGACTATTTATATGCTAATCAGAGATGTCAAGAATAATAGTATGAGGAGAGCTCAGTAGGAAAATTCGGTGGAGAAAAGAGACTGAGTAGCTTGGTTTACGCGGAAGACCAATCAAACTTCAAGACAAGAAGTTTGCACCACTTACGTAGGCCGCAGGCGCCCTCTCGAATAGCGAAAGGTGCCTCACCCTAGACACCTTCTCGAGTGGGTCTTAGCAGCCCAGGCATAATTAGTAAGCGTGGTGGGTTCCGCGCTCCAGATGGAGACTCAGCTGGAAGTTAAAGGGAAGAATGACAAGGAACTTTATGAATTGGAGCTGTAAGTTAACTCTTTGACAGAGAGAGCGAGATGGTGGTGGGGGACAGCCCCCAGTGAAATCAGAGGTGAGAGCACAAAGCAATACAGTAGGCAGACTCTGGTTTTTTTGGGGGGAGATGCTCGAGAATATCCGGGTGGACTCCTGAGGCTCGATCCCGCATTTGCGTATGCCGAGCCTCCTTCCTCATGACCTTTGTCCAGAGTGGAATGCCTCCCCGGCTCCCGGCACATGATCAGTGCATGCTCAGTCACGATATCAGTGCCTGCTCAGCCACGTGATCACTGACGGCACAGTCACGTGATCAGCGCCTCTCAGTCACGTGATCACCGTATGATAAACACGTGATCAGTGAACGACCAGCCACGTGATCACTGCATGCGCGGTCAGGTGGTCAGTTCCTGATCAGCCACCTGATCAGTGCGTGCACAGTCCCCTGATCAGCGCCTGTCAGTCACTGATCACTGCCTGATAAACACGTGATCAGTGCCCGAACAGCCACGTCATCAGTGCATGCGCAGTCACGTGATCAGTGCATGATAGCCACGTGATCAGTGCGTGCACAGTCCCATGATCAGCGCCTGTCAGTCACTGATCATTGCCTGATAAACACGTGATCAGTGCATGATGAGCCATGTGATCAGTGCCTGATCAGCCACGTCATCAGTGCATGCGCAGTCACGTCATCAGTGCATGATAGCCACGTGATCAGTGCATGCTCAGTCACGTGATCTGGACTTGATCAGCCACGTGATCAGTGCCTGCAGAGTCACGTGATCAGGGCCTGCTGAGCTGCGTGATTCCTGCCGGCTCATCTGCATGACAATTGCCATCTGAGCTGCGTGATTCCTGTCGGCTCATCTGCTTGACAATTGCCAGCTGAGCTGCGTGATTCCTGCCTGGTCACGTGCTTGATTATTGCCAGTTGAGCAGCATGATTCGTCACTGCTGAGCTCCATGCTTATTGCCTGCTGATTGCGTGGTTCGTGTCTGCTCAGCTCTTTGAGTATTGCCTCCTGAGGTCCCTGTTCGGTCGCCACCTGCCGGGGACCAGCCCCAACTGATCCAGGGTATTCGAAGGAGAGATGGCCTAGGCGACTATTTATATGCTAATCAGAGATGTCAAGAATAATAGTATGAGGAGAGCTCAGTAGGAAAATTCGGTGGAGAAAAGAGACTGAGTAGCTTGGTTTACGCGGAAGACCAATCAAACTTCAAGACAAGAAGTTTGCACCACTTACGTAGGCCGCAGGCGCCCTCTCGAATAGCGAAAGGTGCCTCACCCTAGACACCTTCTCGAGTGGGTCTTAGCAGCCCAGGCATAATTAGTAAGCGTGGTGGGTTCCGCGCTCCAGATGGAGACTCAGCTGGAAGTTAAAGGGAAGAATGACAAGGAACTTTATGAATTGGAGCTGTAAGTTAACTCTTTGACAGAGAGAGCGAGATGGTGGTGGGGGACAGCCCCCAGTGAAATCAGAGGTGAGAGCACAAAGCAATACAGTAGGCAGACTCTGGTTTTTTTGGGGGAGATGCTCGAGAATATCCGGGTGGACTCCTGAGGCTCGATCCCGCATTTGCGTATGCCGAGCCTCCTTCCTCATGACCTTTGTCCAGAGTGGAATGCCTCCCCGGCTCCCGGCACATGATCAGTGCATGCTCAGTCACGATATCAGTGCCTGCTCAGCCACGTGATCACTGACGGCACAGTCACGTGATCAGCGCCTCTCAGTCACGTGATCACCGTATGATAAACACGTGATCAGTGAACGACCAGCCACGTGATCACTGCATGCGCGGTCAGGTGGTCAGTTCCTGATCAGCCACCTGATCAGTGCGTGCACAGTCCCCTGATCAGCGCCTGTCAGTCACTGATCACTGCCATGATAAACACGTGATCAGTGCCCGATCAGCCACGTCATCAGTGCATGCGCCGTCACATGATCTGTACTTGATCAGCCACGTGATCAGTGGCTGCAGAGTCACGTGATCAGGGCCTGCTGAGCTGCGTGATGCCTGCCGGCTCATCTGCATGACAATTGCCAGCTGAGCTGCGTGATTCCTGCCTGGTCACGTGCTTGATTATTGCCAGTTGAGCAGCAGATTCGTCACTGCTGAGCTCCATGCTTATTGCCTGCTGACTGCGTGGTTCGTGTCTGCTCAACTCTTTGAGTATTGCCTCCTGAGGTCCCTGTTCGGTCGCCACCTGCCGGGGACCAGCCCCAACTGATCCAGGGTATTCGAAGGAGAGATGGCCTAGGCGTCTATTTATATGCTAATCAGAGATGTCAAGAATAATAGTATGAGGAGAGCTCAGTAGGAAAATTCGGTGGAGAAAAGAGACTGAGTAGCTTGGTTTACGCGGAAGACCAATCAAACTTCAAGACAAGAAGTTTGCACCACTTACGTAGGCCGCAGGCGCCCTCTCGAATAGCGAAAGGTGCCTCACCCTAGACACCTTCTCGAGTGGGTCTTAGCAGCCCAGGCATAATTAGTAAGCGTGGTGGGTTCCGCGCTCCAGATGGAGACTCAGCTGGAAGTTAAAGGGAAGAATGACAAGGAACTTTATGAATTGGAGCTGTAAGTTAACTCTTTGACAGAGAGAGCGAGATGGTGGTGGGGGACAGCCCCCAGTGAAATCAGAGGTGAGAGCACAAAGCAATACAGTAGGCAGACTCTGGTTTTTTTGGGGGGAGATGCTCGAGAATATCCGGGTGGACTCCTGAGGCTCGATCCCGCATTTGCGTATGCCGAGCCTCCTTCCTCATGACCTTTGTCCAGAGTGGAATGCCTCCCCGGCTCCCGGCACATGATCAGTGCATGCTCAGTCACGATATCAGTGCCTGCTCAGCCACGTGATCACTGACGGCACAGTCACGTGATCAGCGCCTCTCAGTCACGTGATCACCGTATGATAAACACGTGATCAGTGAACGACCAGCCACGTGATCACTGCATGCGCGGTCAGGTGGTCAGTTCCTGATCAGCCACCTGATCAGTGCGTGCACAGTCCCCTGATCAGCGCCTGTCAGTCACTGATCACTGCCTGATAAACACGTGATCAGTGCCCGAACAGCCACGTCATCAGTGCATGCGCAGTCACGTGATCAGTGCATGATAGCCACGTGATCAGTGCGTGCACAGTCCCATGATCAGCGCCTGTCAGTCACTGATCATTGCCTGATAAACACGTGATCAGTGCATGATGAGCCATGTGATCAGTGCCTGATCAGCCACGTCATCAGTGCATGCGCAGTCACGTCATCAGTGCATGATAGCCACGTGATCAGTGCATGCTCAGTCACGTGATCTGGACTTGATCAGCCACGTGATCAGTGCCTGCAGAGTCACGTGATCAGGGCCTGCTGAGCTGCGTGATTCCTGCCGGCTCATCTGCATGACAATTGCCATCTGAGCTGCGTGATTCCTGTCGGCTCATCTGCTTGACAATTGCCAGCTGAGCTGCGTGATTCCTGCCTGGTCACGTGCTTGATTATTGCCAGTTGAGCAGCATGATTCGTCACTGCTGAGCTCCATGCTTATTGCCTGCTGATTGCGTGGTTCGTGTCTGCTCAGCTCTTTGAGTATTGCCTCCTGAGGTCCCTGTTCGGTCGCCACCTGCCGGGGACCAGCCCCAACTGATCCAGGGTATTCGAAGGAGAGATGGCCTAGGCGACTATTTATATGCTAATCAGAGATGTCAAGAATAATAGTATGAGGAGAGCTCAGTAGGAAAATTCGGTGGAGAAAAGAGACTGAGTAGCTTGGTTTACGCGGAAGACCAATCAAACTTCAAGACAAGAAGTTTGCACCACTTACGTAGGCCGCAGGCGCCCTCTCGAATAGCGAAAGGTGCCTCACCCTAGACACCTTCTCGAGTGGGTCTTAGCAGCCCAGGCATAATTAGTAAGCGTGGTGGGTTCCGCGCTCCAGATGGAGACTCAGCTGGAAGTTAAAGGGAAGAATGACAAGGAACTTTATGAATTGGAGCTGTAAGTTAACTCTTTGACAGAGAGAGCGAGATGGTGGTGGGGGACAGCCCCCAGTGAAATCAGAGGTGAGAGCACAAAGCAATACAGTAGGCAGACTCTGGTTTTTTTGGGGGGAGATGCTCGAGAATATCCGGGTGGACTCCTGAGGCTCGATCCCGCATTTGCGTATGCCGAGCCTCCTTCCTCATGACCTTTGTCCAGAGTGGAATGCCTCCCCGGCTCCCGGCACATGATCAGTGCATGCTCAGTCACGATATCAGTGCCTGCTCAGCCACGTGATCACTGACGGCACAGTCACGTGATCAGCGCCTCTCAGTCACGTGATCACCGTATGATAAACACGTGATCAGTGAACGACCAGCCACGTGATCACTGCATGCGCGGTCAGGTGGTCAGTTCCTGATCAGCCACCTGATCAGTGCGTGCACAGTCCCCTGATCAGCGCCTGTCAGTCACTGATCACTGCCTGATAAACACGTGATCAGTGCCCGAACAGCCACGTCATCAGTGCATGCGCAGTCACGTGATCAGTGCATGATAGCCACGTGATCAGTGCGTGCACAGTCCCATGATCAGCGCCTGTCAGTCACTGATCATTGCCTGATAAACACGTGATCAGTGCATGATGAGCCATGTGATCAGTGCCTGATCAGCCACGTCATCAGTGCATGCGCAGTCACGTCATCAGTGCATGATAGCCACGTGATCAGTGCATGCTCAGTCACGTGATCTGGACTTGATCAGCCACGTGATCAGTGCCTGCAGAGTCACGTGATCAGGGCCTGCTGAGCTGCGTGATTCCTGCCGGCTCATCTGCATGACAATTGCCAGCTGAGCTGCGTGATTCCTGTCGGCTCATCTGCTTGACAATTGCCAGCTGAGCTGCGTGATTCCTGCCTGGTCACGTGCTTGATTATTGCCAGTTGAGCAGCATGATTCGTCACTGCTGAGCTCCATGCTTATTGCCTGCTGATTGCGTGGTTCGTGTCTGCTCAGCTCTTTGAGTATTGCCTCCTGAGGTCCCTGTTCGGTCGCCACCTGCCGGGGACCAGCCCCAACTGATCCAGGGTATTCGAAGGAGAGATGGCCTAGGCGACTATTTATATGCTAATCAGAGATGTCAAGAATAATAGTATGAGGAGAGCTCAGTAGGAAAATTCGGTGGAGAAAAGAGACTGAGTAGCTTGGTTTACGCGGAAGACCAATCAAACTTCAAGACAAGAAGTTTGCACCACTTACGTAGGCCGCAGGCGCCCTCTCGAATAGCGAAAGGTGCCTCACCCTAGACACCTTCTCGAGTGGGTCTTAGCAGCCCAGGCATAATTAGTAAGCGTGGTGGGTTCCGCGCTCCAGATGGAGACTCAGCTGGAAGTTAAAGGGAAGAATGACAAGGAACTTTATGAATTGGAGCTGTAAGTTAACTCTTTGACAGAGAGAGCGAGATGGTGGTGGGGGACAGCCCCCAGTGAAATCAGAGGTGAGAGCACAAAGCAATACAGTAGGCAGACTCCGGTTTTTTTGGGGGGAGATGCTCGAGAATATCCGGGTGGACTCCTGAGGCTCGATCCCGCATTTGCGTATGCCGAGCCTCCTTCCTCATGACCTTTGTCCAGAGTGGAATGCCTCCCCGGCTCCCGGCACATGATCAGTGCATGCTCAGTCACGATATCAGTGCCTGCTCAGCCACGTGATCACTGACGGCACAGTCACGTGATCAGCGCCTCTCAGTCACGTGATCACCGTATGATAAACACGTGATCAGTGAACGACCAGCCACGTGATCACTGCATGCGCGGTCAGGTGGTCAGTTCCTGATCAGCCACCTGATCAGTGCGTGCACAGTCCCCTGATCAGCGCCTGTCAGTCACTGATCACTGCCTGATAAACACGTGATCAGTGCCCGAACAGCCACGTCATCAGTGCATGCGCAGTCACGTGATCAGTGCATGATAGCCACGTGATCAGTGCGTGCACAGTCCCATGATCAGCGCCTGTCAGTCACTGATCATTGCCTGATAAACACGTGATCAGTGCATGATGAGCCATGTGATCAGTGCCTGATCAGCCACGTCATCAGTGCATGCGCAGTCACGTCATCAGTGCATGATAGCCACGTGATCAGTGCATGCTCAGTCACGTGATCTGGACTTGATCAGCCACGTGATCAGTGCCTGCAGAGTCACGTGATCAGGGCCTGCTGAGCTGCGTGATTCCTGCCGGCTCATCTGCATGACAATTGCCAGCTGAGCTGCGTGATTCCTGCCTGGTCACGTGCTTGATTATTGCCAGTTGAGCAGCATGATTCGTCACTGCTGAGCTCCATGCTTATTGCCTGCTGATTGCGTGGTTCGTGTCTGCTCAGCTCTTTGAGTATTGCCTCCTGAGGTCCCTGTTCGGTCGCCACCTGCCGGGGACCAGCCCCAACTGATCCAGGGTATTCGAAGGAGAGATGGCCTAGGCGACTATTTATATGCTAATCAGAGATGTCAAGAATAATAGTATGAGGAGAGCTCAGTAGGAAAATTCGGTGGAGAAAAGAGACTGAGTAGCTTGGTTTACGCGGAAGACCAATCAAACTTCAAGACAAGAAGTTTGCACCACTTACGTAGGCCGCAGGCGCCCTCTCGAATAGCGAAAGGTGCCTCACCCTAGACACCTTCTCGAGTGGGTCTTAGCAGCCCAGGCATAATTAGTAAGCGTGGTGGGTTCCGCGCTCCAGATGGAGACTCAGCTGGAAGTTAAAGGGAAGAATGACAAGGAACTTTATGAATTGGAGCTGTAAGTTAACTCTTTGACAGAGAGAGCGAGATGGTGGTGGGGGACAGCCCCCAGTGAAATCAGAGGTGAGAGCACAAAGCAATACAGTAGGCAGACTCCGGTTTTTTGGGGGGAGATGCTCGAGAATATCCGGGTGGACTCCTGAGGCTCGATCCCGCATTTGCGTATGCCGAGCCTCCTTCCTCATGACCTTTGTCCAGAGTGGAATGCCTCCCCGGCTCCCGGCACATGATCAGTGCATGCTCAGTCACGATATCAGTGCCTGCTCAGCCACGTGATCACTGACGGCACAGTCACGTGATCAGCGCCTCTCAGTCACGTGATCACCGTATGATAAACACGTGATCAGTGAACGACCAGCCACGTGATCACTGCATGCGCGGTCAGGTGGTCAGTTCCTGATCAGCCACCTGATCAGTGCGTGCACAGTCCCCTGATCAGCGCCTGTCAGTCACTGATCACTGCCTGATAAACACGTGATCAGTGCCCGAACAGCCACGTCATCAGTGCATGCGCAGTCACGTGATCAGTGCATGATAGCCACGTGATCAGTGCGTGCACAGTCCCATGATCAGCGCCTGTCAGTCACTGATCATTGCCTGATAAACACGTGATCAGTGCATGATGAGCCATGTGATCAGATCAGCCACGTCATCAGTGCATGCGCAGTCACGTCATCAGTGCATGATAGCCACGTGATCAGTGCATGCTCAGTCACGTGATCTGGACTTGATCAGCCACGTGATCAGTGCCTGCAGAGTCACGTGATCAGGGCCTGCTGAGCTGCGTGATTCCTGCCGGCTCATCTGCATGACAATTGCCAGCTGAGCTGCGTGATTCCTGTCGGCTCATCTGCTTGACAATTGCCAGCTGAGCTGCGTGATTCCTGCCTGGTCACGTGCTTGATTATTGCCAGTTGAGCAGCATGATTCGTCACTGCTGAGCTCCATGCTTATTGCCTGCTGATTGCGTGGTTCGTGTCTGCTCAGCTCTTTGAGTATTGCCTCCTGAGGTCCCTGTTCGGTCGCCACCTGCCGGGGACCAGCCCCAACTGATCCAGGGTATTCGAAGGAGAGATGGCCTAGGCGACTATTTATATGCTAATCAGAGATGTCAAGAATAATAGTATGAGGAGAGCTCAGTAGGAAAATTCGGTGGAGAAAAGAGACTGAGTAGCTTGGTTTACGCGGAAGACCAATCAAACTTCAAGACAAGAAGTTTGCACCACTTACGTAGGCCGCAGGCGCCCTCTCGAATAGCGAAAGGTGCCTCACCCTAGACACCTTCTCGAGTGGGTCTTAGCAGCCCAGGCATAATTAGTAAGCGTGGTGGGTTCCGCGCTCCAGATGGAGACTCAGCTGGAAGTTAAAGGGAAGAATGACAAGGAACTTTATGAATTGGAGCTGTAAGTTAACTCTTTGACAGAGAGAGCGAGATGGTGGTGGGGGACAGCCCCCAGTGAAATCAGAGGTGAGAGCACAAAGCAATACAGTAGGCAGACTCCGGTTTTTTTGGGGGGAGATGCTCGAGAATATCCGGGTGGACTCCTGAGGCTCGATCCCGCATTTGCGTATGCCGAGCCTCCTTCCTCATGACCTTTGTCCAGAGTGGAATGCCTCCCCGGCTCCCGGCACATGATCAGTGCATGCTCAGTCACGATATCAGTGCCTGCTCAGCCACGTGATCACTGACGGCACAGTCACGTGATCACCGTATGATAAACACGTGATCAGTGAACGACCAGCCACGTGATCACTGCATGCGCGGTCAGGTGGTCAGTTCCTGATCAGCCACCTGATCAGTGCGTGCACAGTCCCCTGATCAGCGCCTGTCAGTCACTGATCACTGCCTGATAAACACGTGATCAGTGCCCGAACAGCCACGTCATCAGTGCATGCGCAGTCACGTGATCAGTGCATGATAGCCACGTGATCAGTGCGTGCACAGTCCCATGATCAGCGCCTGTCAGTCACTGATCATTGCCTGATAAACACGTGATCAGTGCATGATGAGCCATGTGATCAGTGCCTGATCAGCCACGTCATCAGTGCATGCGCAGTCACGTCATCAGTGCATGATAGCCACGTGATCAGTGCATGCTCAGTCACGTGATCTGGACTTGATCAGCCACGTGATCAGTGCCTGCAGAGTCACGTGATCAGGGCCTGCTGAGCTGCGTGATTCCTGCCGGCTCATCTGCATGACAATTGCCAGCTGAGCTGCGTGATTCCTGTCGGCTCATCTGCTTGACAATTGCCAGCTGAGCTGCGTGATTCCTGCCTGGTCACGTGCTTGATTATTGCCAGTTGAGCAGCATGATTCGTCACTGCTGAGCTCCATGCTTATTGCCTGCTGATTGCGTGGTTCGTGTCTGCTCAGCTCTTTGAGTATTGCCTCCTGAGGTCCCTGTTCGGTCGCCACCTGCCGGGGACCAGCCCCAACTGATCCAGGGTATTCGAAGGAGAGATGGCCTAGGCGACTATTTATATGCTAATCAGAGATGTCAAGAATAATAGTATGAGGAGAGCTCAGTAGGAAAATTCGGTGGAGAAAAGAGACTGAGTAGCTTGGTTTACGCGGAAGACCAATCAAACTTCAAGACAAGAAGTTTGCACCACTTACGTAGGCCGCAGGCGCCCTCTCGAATAGCGAAAGGTGCCTCACCCTAGACACCTTCTCGAGTGGGTCTTAGCAGCCCAGGCATAATTAGTAAGCGTGGTGGGTTCCGCGCTCCAGATGGAGACTCAGCTGGAAGTTAAAGGGAAGAATGACAAGGAACTTTATGAATTGGAGCTGTAAGTTAACTCTTTGACAGAGAGAGCGAGATGGTGGTGGGGGACAGCCCCCAGTGAAATCAGAGGTGAGAGCACAAAGCAATACAGTAGGCAGACTCCGGTTTTTTGGGGGGAGATGCTCGAGAATATCCGGGTGGACTCCTGAGGCTCGATCCCGCATTTGCGTATGCCGAGCCTCCTTCCTCATGACCTTTGTCCAGAGTGGAATGCCTCCCCGGCTCCCGGCACATGATCAGTGCATGCTCAGTCACGATATCAGTGCCTGCTCAGCCACGTGATCACTGACGGCACAGTCACGTGATCAGCGCCTCTCAGTCACGTGATCACCGTATGATAAACACGTGATCAGTGAACGACCAGCCACGTGATCACTGCATGCGCGGTCAGGTGGTCAGTTCCTGATCAGCCACCTGATCAGTGCGTGCACAGTCCCCTGATCAGCGCCTGTCAGTCACTGATCACTGCCTGATAAACACGTGATCAGTGCCCGATCAGCCACGTCATCAGTGCATGCTCAGTCACGTGATCTGTACTTGATCAGCCACGTGATCAGTGCCTGCAGAGTCACGTGATCAGGGCCTGCTGAGCTGCGTGATTCCTGCCGGCTCATCTGCATGACAATTGCCATCTGAGCTGCGTGATTCCTGTCGGCTCATCTGCTTGACAATTGCCAGCTGAGCTGCGTGATTCCTGCCTGGTCACGTGCTTGATTATTGCCAGTTGAGCAGCATGATTCGTCACTGCTGAGCTCCATGCTTATTGCCTGCTGATTGCGTGGTTCGTGTCTGCTCAGCTCTTTGAGTATTGCCTCCTGAGGTCCCTGTTCGGTCGCCACCTGCCGGGGACCAGCCCCAACTGATCCAGGGTATTCGAAGGAGAGATGGCCTAGGCGACTATTTATATGCTAATCAGAGATGTCAAGAATAATAGTATGAGGAGAGCTCAGTAGGAAAATTCGGTGGAGAAAAGAGACTGAGTAGCTTGGTTTACGCGGAAGACCAATCAAACTTCAAGACAAGAAGTTTGCACCACTTACGTAGGCCGCAGGCGCCCTCTCGAATAGCGAAAGGTGCCTCACCCTAGACACCTTCTCGAGTGGGTCTTAGCAGCCCAGGCATAATTAGTAAGCGTGGTGGGTTCCGCGCTCCAGATGGAGACTCAGCTGGAAGTTAAAGGGAAGAATGACAAGGAACTTTATGAATTGGAGCTGTAAGTTAACTCTTTGACAGAGAGAGCGAGATGGTGGTGGGGGACAGCCCCCAGTGAAATCAGAGGTGAGAGCACAAAGCAATACAGTAGGCAGACTCGGTTTTTTTGGGGGGAGATGCTCGAGAATATCCGGGTGGACTCCTGAGGCTCGATCCCGCATTTGCGTATGCCGAGCCTCCTTCCTCATGACCTTTGTCCAGAGTGGAATGCCTCCCCGGCTCCCGGCACATGATCAGTGCATGCTCAGTCACGATATCAGTGCCTGCTCAGCCACGTGATCACTGACGGCACAGTCACGTGATCAGCGCCTCTCAGTCACGTGATCACCGCATGATAAACACGTGATCAGTGAACGACCAGCCACGTGATCACTGCATGCGCGGTCAGGTGGTCAGTTCCCGATCAGCCACCTGATCAGTGCGTGCACAGTCCCCTGATCAGCGTCTGTCAGTCACTGATCACTGCCTGATAAACACGTGATCAGTGCCCGAACAGCCACGTCATCAGTGCATGCGCAGTCACGTGATCAGTGCATGATAGCCACGTGATCAGTGCGTGCACAGTCCCATGATCAGCTCCTGTCAGTCACTGATCATTGCCTGATAAACACGTGATCAGTGCATGATGAGCCATGTGATCAGTGCCTGATCAGCCACGCCATCAGTGCATGCGCAGTCACGCCATCAGTGCATGATAGCCACGTGATCAGTGCATGCTCAGTCACGTGATCTGGACTTGATCAGCTACGTGATCAGTGCCTGCAGAGTCACGTGATCAGGGCCTGCTGAGCTGCGTGATTCCTGCCGGCTCATCTGCATGACAATTGCCATCTGAGCTGCGTGATTCCTGTCGGCTCATCTGCTTGACAATTGCCAGCTGAGCTGCGTGATTCCTGCCTGGTCACGTGCTTGATTATTGCCAGTTGAGCAGCATGATTCGTCACTGCTGAGCTCCATGCTTATTGCCTGCTGATTGCGTGGTTCGTGTCTGCTCAGCTCTTTGAGTATTGCCTCCTGAGGTCCCTGTTCGGTCGCCACCTGCCGGGGACCAGCCCCAACTGATCCAGGGTATTCGAAGGAGAGATGGCCTAGGCGACTATTTATATGCTAATCAGAGATGTCAAGAATAATAGTATGAGGAGAGCTCAGTAGGAAAATTCGGTGGAGAAAAGAGACTGAGTAGCTTGGTTTACGCGGAAGACCAATCAAACTTCAAGACAAGAAGTTTGCACCACTTACGTAGGCCGCAGGCGCCCTCTCGAATAGCGAAAGGTGCCTCACCCTAGACACCTTCTCGAGTGGGTCTTAGCAGCCCAGGCATAATTAGTAAGCGTGGTGGGTTCCGCGCTCCAGATGGAGACTCAGCTGGAAGTTAAAGGGAAGAATGACAAGGAACTTTATGAATTGGAGCTGTAAGTTAACTCTTTGACAGAGAGAGCGAGATGGTGGTGGGGGACAGCCCCCAGTGAAATCAGAGGTGAGAGCACAAAGCAATACAGTAGGCAGACTCTGGTTTTTTTGGGGGAGATGCTCGAGAATATCCGGGTGGACTCCTGAGGCTCGATCCCGCATTTGCGTATGCCGAGCCTCCTTCCTCATGACCTTTGTCCAGAGTGGAATGCCTCCCCGGCTCACGGCACATGATCAGTGCATGTTTAGTCACGATATCAGTGCCTGCTCAGCCACGTGATCACTGACGGCACAGTCACGTGATCAGCGCCTCTCAGTCACGTGATCACCGCATGATAAACACGTGATCAGTGAACGACCAGCCACGTGATCACTGCATGCGCGGTCAGGTGGTCAGTTCCTGATCAGCCACCTGATCAGTGCGTGCACAGTCCCCTGATCAGCGCTTGTCAGTCACTGATCACTGCCTGATAAACACGTGATCAGTGCCCGAACAGCCACGTCATCAGTGTATGCGCAGTCACGTGATCAGTGCATGATAGCCACGTGATCAGTGCGTGCACAGTCCCACGATCAGCGCCTGTCAGTCACTGATCATTGCCTGATAAACACGTGATCAGTGCATGATGAGCCATGTGATCAGTGCCCGATCAGCCACGCCATCAGTGCATGCGCAGTCACGTCATCAGTGCATGATAGCCACGTGATCAGTGCATGCTCAGTCACGTGATCTGGACTTGATCAGCCACGTGATCAGTGCCTGCAGAGTCACGTGATCAGGGCCTGCTGAGCTGTGTGATTCCTGCCGGCTCATCTGCATGACAATTGCTATCTGAGCTGCGTGATTCCTGTCGGCTCATCTGCTTGACAATTGCCAGCTGAGCTGCGTGATTCCTGCCTGGTCACGTGCTTGATTATTGCCAGTTGAGCAGCATGATCCGTCACTGCTGAGCTCCATGCTTATTGCCTGCTGATTGCGTGGTTCGTGTCTGCTCAGCTCTTTGAGTATTGCCTCCTGAGGTCCCTGTTCGGTCGCCACCTGCCGGGGACCAGCCCCAACTGATCCAGGGTATTCGAAGGAGAGATGGCCTAGGCGACTATTTATATGCTAATCAGAGATGTCAAGAATAATAGTATGAGGAGAGCTCAGTAGGAAAATTCGGTGGAGAAAAGAGACTGAGTAGCTTGGTTTATGCGGAAGACCAATCAAACTTCAAGACAAGAAGTTTGCACCACTTACGTAGGCCGCAGGCGCCCTCTCGACTAGCGAAAGGTGCCTCACCCTAGACACCTTCTCGAGTGGGTCTTAGCAGCCCAGGCATAATTAGTAAGCGTGGTGGGTTCCGCGCTCCAGATGGAGACTCAGCTGGAAGTTAAAGGGAAGAATGACAAGGAACCTTATGAATTGGAGCTGTAAGTTAACTCTTTGACAGAGAGAGCGAGATGGTGGTGGGGGACAGCCCCCAGTGAAATCAGAGGTGAGAGCACAAAGCAATACAGTAGGCAGACTCCGGTTTTTTTGGGGGGAGATGCTCGAGAATATCCGGGTGGACCCCTGAGGCTCGATCCCGCATTTGCGTATGCCGAGCCTCCTTCCTCATGACCTTTGTCCAGAGTGGAATGCCTCCCCGGCTCCCGGCACATGATCAGTGCATGCTCAGTCACGATATCAGTGCCTGCTCAGCCACGTGATCACTGACGGCACAGTCACGTGATCAGCGCCTCTCAGTCACGTGATCACCGTATGATAAACACGTGATCAGTGAACGACCAGCCACGTGATCACTGCATGCGCGGTCAGGTGGTCAGTTCCTGATCAGCCACCTGATCAGTGCGTGCACAGTCCCCTGATCAGCGCCTGTCAGTCACTGATCACTGCCTGATAAACACGTGATCAGTGCCCGAACAGCCACGTCATCAGTGCATGCTCAGTCACATGATCTGTACTTGATCAGCCACGTGATCAGTGCCTGCAGAGTCACGTGATCAGGGCCTGCTGAGCTGCGTGATTCCTGCCGGCTCATCTGCATGACAATTGCCATCTGAGCTGCGTGATTCCTGTCGGCTCATCTGCTTGACAATTGCCAGCTGAGCTGCGTGATTCCTGCCTGGTCACGTGCTTGATTATTGCCAGTTGAGCAGCATGATTCGTCACTGCTGAGCTCCATGCTTATTGCCTGCTGATTGCGTGGTTCGTGTCTGCTCAGCTCTTTGAGTATTGCCTCCTGAGGTCCCTGTTCGGTCGCCACCTGCCGGGGACCAGCCCCAACTGATCCAGGGTATTCGAAGGAGAGATGGCCTAGGCGACTATTTATATGCTAATCAGAGATGTCAAGAATAATAGTATGAGGAGAGCTCAGTAGGAAAATTCGGTGGAGAAAAGAGACTGAGTAGCTTGGTTTACGCGGAAGACCAATCAAACTTCACGACAAGAAGTTTGCACCACTTACGAAGGCCGCAGGCGCCCTCTCGAATAGCGAAAGGTGCCTCACCCTAGACACCTTCTCGAGTGGGTCTTAGCAGCCCAGGCATAATTAGTAAGCGTGGTGGGTTCCGCGCTCCAGATGGAGACTCAGCCGGAAGTTAAAGGGAAGAATGACAAGGAACTTAATGAATTGGAGCTGTAAGTTAACTCTTTGACAGAGAGAGCGAGATGGTGGTGGGGGACAGCCCCCAGTGAAATCAGAGGTGAGAGCACAAAGCAATACAGTAGGCAGACTCCGGTTTTTTTGGGGGAGATGCTCGAGAACATCCGGGTGGACTCCTGAGGCTCGATCCCGCATTTGCGTATGCCGAGCCTCCTTCCTCATGACCTTTGTCCAGAGTGGAATGCCTCCCTGGCTCCCGGCACATGATCAGTGCATGCTCAGTCACGATATCAGTGCCTGCTCAGCCACGTGATCACTGACGGCACAGTCACGTGATCAGCGCCTCTCAGTCACGTGATCACCGTATGATAAACACGTGATCAGTGAACGACCAGCCACGTGATCACCGCATGCGCGGTCAGGTGGTCAGTTCCTGATCAGCCACCTGATCAGTGCGTGCACAGTCCCCTGATCAGCGCCTGTCAGTCACTGATCACTGCCCGATAAACACGTGATCAGTGCCCGAACAGCCACGCCATCAGTGCATGCGCAGTCACGTGATCAGTGCATGATAGCCACGTGATCAGTGCGTGCACAGTCCCATGATCAGCGCCTGTCAGTCACTGATCATTGCCTGATAAACACGTGATCAGTGCATGATGAGCCATGTGATCAGTGCCCGATCAGCCACGCCATCAGTGCATGCGCAGTCACGTCATCAGTGCATGATAGCCACGTGATCAGTGCATGCGCAGTCACGTGATCTGGACTTGATCAGCCACGCGATCAGTGCCTGCAGAGTCACGTGATCAGGGCCTGCTGAGCTGCGTGATTCCTGCCGGCTCATCTGCATGACAATTGCAATCTGAGCTGCGTGATTCCTGTCGGCTCATCTGCTTGACAATTGCCAGCTGAGCTGCGTGATTCCTGCCCGGTCACGTGCTTGATTACTGCCAGTTGAGCAGCATGATTCCTCACTGCTGAGCTCCATGCTTATTGCCTGCTGATTGCGTGGTTCGTGTCTGCTCAGCTCTATGAGTATTGCCTCCTGAGGTCCCTGTTCTGTCGCCACCTGCCGGGGACCATCCCCAACTGATCCAGGGTATTCGAAGGAGAGATGGCATAGGCGACTATTTATATGCTAATCAGAGATGTCAAGAATAATAGTATGAGGAGAGCTCAGTAGGAAAATTCGGTGGAGAAAAGAGACTGAGGAGCTTGGTTTATGCGGAAGACCAATCAAACTTCAAGACAAGAAGTTTGCACCACTTACGTAGGCCGCAGGCGCCTTCTCGAATAGCGAAAGGTGCCTCACCCTAGACACCTTCTCGAGTGGGTCTTAGCAGCCCAGGCATAATTAGTAAGCGTGGTGGGTTCCGCGCTCCAGATGGAGACTCAGCTGGAAGTTAAAGGGAAGAATGACAAGGAACTTTATGAATTGGAGCTGTAAGTTAACTCTTTGACAGAGAGAGCGAGATGGTGGTGGGGGACAGCCCCCAGTGAAATCAGAGGTGAGAGCACAAAGCAATACAGTAGGCAGACTCCGGTTTTTTTGGGGGAGATGCTCGAGAATATCCGGGTGGACTCCTGAGGCTCGATCCCGCATTTGCGTATGCCGAGCCTCCTTCCTCATGACCTTTGTCCAGAGTGGAATGCCTCCCCGACTCCCGGCACATGATCAGTGCATGCTCAGTCACGATATCAGTGCCTGCTCAGCCACGTGATCACTGACGGCACAGTCACGTGATCAGCGCCTCTCAGTCACGTGATCACCGTATGATAAACACGTGATCAGTGAACGACCAGCCACGTGATCACTGCATGCGCGGTCAGGTGGTCAGTTCCTGATCAGCCACCTGATCAGTGCGTGCACAGTCCCCTGATCAGCGCCTGTCAGTCACTGATCACTGCCCGATAAACACGTGATCAGTGCCCGAACAGCCACGTCATCAGTGCATGCTCAGTCACGTGATCTGTACTTGATCAGCCACGTGATCAGTGCCTGCAGAGTCACGTGATCAGGGCCTGCTGAGCTGCGTGATTCCTGCCGGCTCATCTGCATGACAATTGCCATCTGAGCTGCGTGATTCCTGTCGGCTCATCTGCTTGACAATTGCCAGCTGAGCTGCGTGATTCCCGCCTGGTCACGTGCTTGATTATTGCCAGTTGAGCAGCATGATTCGTCACTGCTGAGCTCCATGCTTATTGCCTGCTGATTGCGTGGTTCGTGTCTGCTCAGCTCTTTGAGTATTGCCTCCTGAGGTCCCTGTTCGGTCGCCACCTGCCGGGGACCAGCCCCAACTGATCCAGGGTATTCGAAGGATAGATGGCCTAGGCGACTATTTATATGCTAATCAGAGATGTCAAGAATAATAGTATGAGGAGAGCTCAGTAGGAAAATTCGGTGGAGAAAAGAGACTGAGTAGCTTGGTTTATGCGGAAGACCAATCAAACTTCAAGACAAGAAGTTTGCACCACTTACGTAGGCCGCAGGCGCCCTCTCGAATAGCGAAAGGTGCCTCACCCTAGACACCTTCTCGAGTGGGTCTTAGCAGCCCAGGCATAATTAGTAAGCGTGGTGGGTTCCGCGCTCCAGATGGAGACTCAGCTGGAAGTTAAAGGGAAGAATGACAAGGAACTTTATGAATTGGAGCTGTAAGTTAACTCTTTGACAGAGAGAGCGAGATGGTGGTGGGGGACAGCCCCCAGTGAAATCAGAGGTGAGAGCACAAAGCAATACAGTAGGCAGACTCCGGTTTTTTTTGGGGGAGATGCTCGAGAACATCCGGGTGGACTCCTGAGGCTCGATCCCGCATTTGCGTATGCCGAGCCTCCTTCCTCATGACCTTTGTCCAGAGTGGAATGCCTCCCCTGCTCCCGGCACATGATCAGTCATGCTCATGATATCAGTGCCTGCTCAGCCACGTGATCACTGACGGCACAGTCACGTGATCAGCGAGTCACGTGATCACCGTATGATAAACACGTGATCAGTGAACGACCAGCCACGTGATCACTGCATGCGCGGTCAGGTGTCAGTTCCTGATCAGTGATCAGTGCGTGCACAGTCCCCTGATCAGCGCCTGTCAGTCACTGATCACTGCCTGATAAACACACAGTGATCAGTGCATGCGCAGTCACATCAGTCATAGCCACGTGATCAGTCCCATGATCAGCGCCTGTCAGTCACTGATCAGTAAACACGTGATCAGTGCATGATGAGCCATGTGATCAGTGCCATCAGTGCATGCGCAGTCACGTCACGTGATAGCCACGTGATCAGTGCATGCTCAGTCACGTGATCGTGATCACGTGATCAGTGCCTGTCACGTGATCAGCCTGCTGAGCTGCGTGATTCCTGCCGGCTCATCTCATGACAATTGCCCTGAGCTGCGTGATTCCTGTCGGCTCACTGCTTGACAATTGCCAGCTGAGCTGCGTGATTCCTGCCTGGTCACGTGCTTGATTATTGCCAGTTGAGCAGCTGATTCGTCACTGCTGAGCTCCATGCTTATTGCCTGCTGATTGCGTGGTTCGTGTCTGTCAGCTCTTTGAGTATTGCCTCCTGAGGTCCCTGTTCGGTCGCCACCTGCCGGGGACCAGCCCCAACTGATCCAGGGTATTCGAAGGAGAGATGGCCTAGGCGACTATTTATATGCTAATCAGAGATGTCAAGAATAATAGTATGAGGAGAGCTCAGTAGGAAAATTCGGTGGAGAAAAGAGACTGAGTAGCTTGGTTTACCCGGAAGACCAATCAAACTTCAAGACAAGAAGTTTGCACCACTTACGTAGGCCGCAGGCGCCCTCTCGAATAGCGAAAGGTGCCTCACCCTAGACACCTTCTCGAGTGGGTCTTAGCAGCCCAGGCATAAAGAGTAAGCCTGGTGGGTTCCGCGCTCCAGATGGAGACTCAGCTGGAAGTTAAAGGGAAGAATGACAAGGAACTTTATGAATTGGAGCTGCAAGTTAACTCTTTGACAGAGAGAGCGAGATGGTGGTGGGGGACAGCCCCCAGTGAAATCAGAGGTGAGAGCACAAAGCAATACAGTAGGCAGACTCCGGTTTTTTGGGGGGAGATGCTCGAGAATATCCGGGTGGACTCCTGAGGCTCGATCCCGCATTTGCGTATGCCGAGCCTCCTTCCTCATGACCTTTGTCCAGAGTGGAATGCCTCCCCGGCTCCCGGCACATGATCAGTGCATGCTCAGTCACGATATCAGTGCCTGCTCAGCCAGGTGATCACTGACGGCACAGTCACGTGATCAGCGCCTCTCAGTCACGTGATCACCGTAGGATAAACACGTGATCAGTGAACGACCAGCCACGTGATCACTGCATGCGCGGTCAGGTGGTCAGTTCCTGATCAGCCACCTGATCAGTGCGTGCACAGTCCCCTGATCAGCGCCTGTCAGTCACTGATCACTGCCTGATAAACACGTGATCAGTGCCCGAACAGCCACGTCATCAGTGCATGCGCAGTCACGTGATCAGTGCATGATAGCCACGTGATCAGTGCGTGCACAGTCCCATGATCAGCGCCTGTCAGTCACTGATCATTGCCTGATAAACACGTGATCAGTGCATGATGAGCCATGTGATCAGTGCCTGATCAGCCACGTCATCAGTGCATGCGCAGTCACGTCATCAGTGCATGATAGCCACGTGATCAGTGCATGCTCAGTCACGTGATCTGGACTTGATCAGCTACGTGATCAGTGCCTGCAGAGTCACGTGATCAGGGCCTGCTGAGCTGCGTGATTCCTGCCGGCTCATCTGCATGACAATTGCCATCTGAGCTGCGTGATTCCTGTCGGCTCATCTGCTTGACAATTGCCAGCTGAGCTGCGTGATTCCTGCCTGGTCACGTGCTTGATTATTGCCAGTTGAGCAGCATGATTCGTCACTGCTGAGCTCCATGCTTATTGCCTGCTGATTGCGTGGTTCGTGTCTGCTCAGCTCTTTGAGTATTGCCTCCTGAGGTCCCTGTTCGGTCGCCACCTGCCGGGGACCAGCCCCAACTGATCCAGGGTATTCGAAGGAGAGATGGCCTAGGCGACTATTTATATGCTAATCAGAGATGTCAAGAATAATAGTATGAGGAGAGCTCAGTAGGAAAATTCGGTGGAGAAAAGAGACTGAGTAGCTTGGTTTACGCGGAAGACCAATCAAACTTCAAGATAAGAAGTTTGCACCACTTACGTAGGCCGCAGGCGCCCTCTCGAATAGCGAAAGGTACCTCACCCTAGACACCTTCTCGAGTGGGTCTTAGCAGCCCAGGCATAATTAGTAAGCGTGGTGGGTTCCGCGCTCCAGATGGAGACTCAGCTGGAAGTTAAAGGGAAGAATGACAAGGAACTTTATGAATTGGAGCTGTAAGTTAACTCTTTGACAGAGAGAGCGAGATGGTGGTGGGGGACAGCCCCCAGTGAAATCAGAGGTGAGAGCACAAAGCAATACAGTAGGCAGACTCCGGTTTTTTTGGGGGAGATGCTCGAGAATATCCGGGTGGACTCCTGAGGCTCGATCCCGCATTTGCGTATGCCGAGCCTCCTTCCTCATGACCTTTGTCCAGAGTGGAATGCCTCCCCGGCTCCCGGCACATGATCAGTGCATGCTCAGTCACGATATCAGTGCCTGCTCAGCCACGTGATCACTGACGGCACAGTCACATGATCAGCGCCTCTCAGTCACGTGATCACCGTATGATAAACACGTGATCAGTGAACGACCAGCCACGTGATCACCGCATGCGCGTTCAGGTGGTCAGTTCCTGATCAGCCACCTGATCAGTGCGTGCACAGTCCCCTGATCAGCCCCTGTCAGTCACTGATCACTGCCTGATAAACACGTGATCAGTGCCCGAACAGCCACGTCATCAGTGCATGCGCAGTCACGTGATCAGTGC
Organism: Bos javanicus; assembly: GCF_032452875.1. Taxonomy (NCBI): domain Eukaryota; kingdom Metazoa; phylum Chordata; class Mammalia; order Artiodactyla; family Bovidae; genus Bos; species Bos javanicus. The sequence continues at coordinate 16,142 of NW_026894727.1, read as the reverse complement.
ATGATAGCCACGTGATCAGTGCGTGCACAGTCCCATGATCAGCGCCTGTCAGTCACTGATCATTGCCTGATAAACACGTGATCAGTGCATGATGAGCCATGTGATCAGTGCCCGATCAGCCACGTCATCAGTGCATGATAGCCACGTGATCAGTGCATGCTCAGTCACGTGATCTGGACTTGATCAGCCACGTGATCAGTGCCTGCAGAGTCACGTGATCAGGGCCTGCTGAGCTGCGTGATTCCTGCCGGCTCATCTGCATGACAATTGCCAGCTGAGCTGCGTGATTCCTGTCGGCTCATCTGCTTGACAATTGCCAGCTGAGCTGCGTGATTCCTGCCTGGTCACGTGCTTGATTATTGCCAGTTGAGCAGCATGATTCGTCACTGCTGAGCTCCATGCTTATTGCCTGCTGATTGCGTGGTTCGTGTCTGCTCAGCTCTTTGAGCATTGCCTCCTGAGGTCCCTGTTCGGTCGCCACCTGCCGGGGACCAGCCCCAACTGATCCAGGGTATTCGAAGGAGAGATGGCCTAGGCGACTATTTATATGCTAATCAGAGATGTCAAGAATAATAGTATGAGGAGAGCTCAGTAGGAAAATTCGGTGGAGAAAAGAGACTGAGTAGCTTGGTTTACGCGGAAGACCAATCAAACTTCAAGACAAGAAGTTTGCACCACTTACGTAGGCCGCAGGCGCCCTCTCGAATAGCGAAAGGTGCCTCACCCTAGACACCTTCTCGAGTGGGTCTTAGCAGCCCAGGCATAATTAGTAAGCGTGGTGGGTTCCGCGCTCCAGATGGAGACTCAGCTGGAAGTTAAAGGGAAGAATGACAAGGAACTTTATGAATTGGAGCTGTAAGTTAACTCTTTGACAGAGAGAGCGAGATGGTGGTGGGGGACAGCCCCCAGTGAAATCAGAGGTGAGAGCACAAAGCAATACAGTAGGCAGACTCGGTTTTGGGGGGAGATGCTCGAGAATATCCGGGTGGACTCCTGAGGCTCGATCCCGCATTTGCGTATGCCGAGCCTCCTTCCTCATGACCTTTGTCCAGAGTGGAAGCCGGCCATGATCAGTGCATGCTCAGTCACGATATCAGTGCCTGCTCAGCCACGTGATCACTGACGGCACAGTCACGTGATCAGCGCCTCTCAGTCACGTGATCACCGTATGATAAACACGTGATCAGTGAACGACCAGCCACGTGATCACCGCATGCGCGGTCAGGTGGTCAGTTCCTGATCAGCCACCTGATCAGTGCGTGCACAGTCCCCTGATCAGCGCCTGTCAGTCACTGATCACTGCCTGATAAACACGCGATCAGTGCCCGAACAGCCACGTCATCAGTGCATGCGCAGTCACGTGATCAGTGCATGATAGCCACGCGATCAGTGCGTGCACAGTCCCATGATCAGCGCCTGTCAGTCACTGATCATTGCCTGATAAACACGTGATCAGTGCATGATGAGCCATGTGATCAGTGCCCGATCAGCCACGTCAACAGTGCATGATAGCCACGTGATCAGTGCATGCTCAGTCACGTGATCTGTACTTGATCAGCCACGTGATCAGTGCCTACAGAGTCACGTGATCAGGGCCTGCTGAGCTGCGTGATTCCTGCCGGCTCATCTGCATGACAATTGCCAGCTGAGCTGCGTGATTCCTGTCGGCTCATCTGCTTGACAATTGCCAGCTGAGCTGTGTGATTCCTGCCTGGTCACGTGCTTGATTATTGCCAGTTGAGCAGCATGATTCGTCACTGCTGAGCTCCATGCTTATTGCCTGCTGATTGCGTGGTTCGTGTCTGCTCAGCTCTTTGAGTATTGCCTCCTGAGGTCCCTGTTCGGTCGCCACCTGCCGGGGACCAGCCCCAACTGATCGAGGGTATTCGAAGGAGAGATGGCCTAGGCGACTATTTATATGCTAATTAGAGATGTCAAGAATAATAGTATGAGGAGAGCTCAGTAGGAAAATTCGGTGGAGAAAAGAGACTGAGTAGCTTGGTTTACAGGGAAGACCAATCAAACTTCAAGACAAGAAGTTGGCACCACTTACGTAGGCCGCAGGCGCCCTCTCGAATAGCGAAAGGTGCCTCAACCTAGACACCTTCTCGAGTGGGTCTTAGCAGCCCAGGCATAATTAGTAAGCGTGGTGGGTTCCGCGCTCCAGATGGAGACTCAGCTGGAAGTTAAAGGGAAGAATGACAAGGAACTTTATGAATTGGAGCTGTAAGTTAACTCTTTGACAGAGAGAGCGAGATGGTGGTGACAGCCCCAGTGAAATCAGAGGTGAGAGCACAAAGCAATACAGTAGGCAGACTCCGGTTTTTTTGGGGGGAGATGCTCGAGAATATCCGGGTGGACTCCTGAGGCTCGATCCCGCATTTGCGTATGCCGAGCCTCCTTCCTCATGACCTTTGTCCAGAGTGGAATGCCTCCCCGGCTCCCGGCACATGATCAGTGCATGCTCAGTCACGATATCAGTGCCTGCTCAGCCACGTGATCACTGACGGCACAGTCACGTGATCACCGATGATAAACACGTGATCAGTGAACGACCAGCCACGTGATCACCGCATGCGCGGTCAGGTGGTCAGTTCCTGATCAGCCACCTGATCAGTGCGTGCACAGTCCCCTGATCAGCGCCTGTCAGTCACTGATCACCGCCTGATAAACACGTGATCAGTGCCCGAACAGCCACGTCATCAGTGCATGCGCAGTCACGTGATCAGTGCATGATAGCCACGTGATCAGTGCGTGCACAGTCCCATGATCAGCGCCTGTCAGTCACTGATCATTGCCTGAGAAACACGTGATCAGTGCATGATGAGCCATGTGATCAGTGCCCCATCAGCCACGTCATCAGTGCATGCGCAGTCACGTCATCAGTGCATGATAGCCACGTGATCAGTGCCTGCTCAGTCACGTGATCTGGACTTGATCAGCCACGTGATCAGTGCCTGCAGAGTCACGTGATCAGGGCCTGCTGAGCTGCGTGATTCCTGCCGGCTCATCTGCATGACAATTGCCATCTGAGCTGCGTGATTCCTGTCGGCTCATCTGCTTGACAATTGCCAGCTGAGCTGCGTGATTCCTGCCTGGTCACGTGCTTGATTATTGCCAGTTGAGCAGCATGATTCGTCACTGCTGAGCTCCATGCTTATTGCCTGCTGATTGCGTGGTTCGTGTCTGCTCAGCTCTTTGAGTATTGCCTCCTGAGGTCCCTGTTCGGTCGCCACCTGCCGGGGACCAGCCCCAACTGATCCAGGGTATTCGAAGGAGAGATGGCCTAGGCGACTATTTATATGCTAATCAGAGATGTCAAGAATAATAGTATGAGGAGAGCTCAGTAGGAAAATTCGGTGGAGAAAAGAGACTGAGTAGCTTGGTTTACGCGGAAGACCAATCAAACTTCAAGACAAGAAGTTTGCACCACTTACGTAGGCCGCAGGCGCCCTCTCGAATAGCGAAAGGTGCCTCACCCTAGACACCTTCTCGAGTGGGTCTTAGCAGCCCAGGCATAATTAGTAAGCGTGGTGGGTTCCGCGCTCCAGATGGAGACTCAGCTGGAAGTTAAAGGGAAGAATGACAAGGAACTTTATGAATTGGAGCTGTAAGTTAACTCTTTGACAGAGAGAGCGAGATGGTGGTGGGGGACAGCCCCCAGTGAAATCAGAGGTGAGAGCACAAAGCAATACAGTAGGCAGACTCCGGTTTTTTTGGGGGGAGATGCTCGAGAATATCCGGGTGGACTCCTGAGGCTCGATCCCGCATTTGCGTATGCCGAGCCTCCTTCCTCATGACCTTTGTCCAGAGTGGAATGCCTCCCCGGCTCCCGGCACATGATCAGTGCATGCTCAGTCACGATATCAGTGCCTGCTCAGCCACGTGATCACTGACGGCACAGTCACGTGATCAGCGCCTCTCAGTCACGTGATCACCGTATGATAAACACGTGATCAGTGAACGACCAGCCACGTGATCACTGCATGCGCGGTCAGGTGGTCAGTTCCTGATCAGCCACCTGATCAGTGCGTGCACAGTCCCCTGATCAGCGCCTGTCAGTCACTGATCACTGCCTGATAAACACGTGATCAGTGCCCGAACAGCCACGTCATCAGTGCATGCGCAGTCACGCGATCAGTGCATGATAGCCACGTGATCAGTGCGTGCACAGTCCCATGATCAGCGCCTGTCAGTCACTGATCATTGCCTGATAAACAGGTGATCAGTGCATGATGAGCCATGTGATCAGTGCCCGATCAGCCACGTCATCAGTGCATGCGCAGTCACGTCATCAGTGCATGATAGCCACGTGATCAGTGCATGCTCAGTCACGTGATCTGGACTTGATCAGCCACGTGATCAGTGCCTGCAGAGTCACGTGATCAGGGCCTGCTGAGCTGCGTGATTCCCGCCGGCTCATCTGCATGACAATTGCCAGCTGAGCTGCGTGATTCCTGTCGGCTCATCTGCTTGACAATTGCCAGCTGAGCTGCGTGATTCCTGCCTGGTCACGTGCTTGATTATTGCCAGTTGAGCAGCATGATCCGTCACTGCTGAGCTCCATGCTTATTGCCTGCTGATTGCGTGGTTCGTGTCTGCTCAGCTCTTTGAGTATTGCCTCCTGAGGTCCCTGTTCGGTCGCCACCTGCCGGGGACCAGCCCCAACTGATCCAGGGTATTCGAAGGAGAGATGGCCTAGGCGACTATTTATATGCTAATCAGAGATGTCAAGAATAATAGTATGAGGAGAGCTCAGTAGGAAAATTCGGTGGAGAAAAGAGACTGAGTAGCTTGGTTTACGCGGAAGACCAATCAAACTTCAAGACAAGAAGTTTGCACCACTTACGTAGGCCGCAGGCGCCCTCTCGAATAGCGAAAGGTGCCTCACCCTAGACACCTTCTCGAGTGGGTCTTAGCAGCCCAGGCATAATTAGTAAGCGTGGTGGGTTCCGCGCTCCAGATGGAGACTCAGCTGGAAGTTAAAGGGAAGAATGACAAGGAACTTTATGAATTGGAGCTGTAAGTTACCTCTTTGACAGAGAGAGCGAGATGGTGGTGGGGGACAGCCCCCAGTGAAATCAGAGGTGAGAGCACAAAGCAATACAGTAGGCAGACTCCGGTTTTTTTGGGGGGGAGACGCTCGAGAATATCCGGGTGGACTCCTGAGGCTCGATCCCGCATTTGCGTATGCCGAGCCTCCTTCCTCATGACCTTTGTCCAGAGTGGAATGCCTCCCCGGCTCCCGGCACATGATCAGTGCATGCTCAGTCACGATATCAGTGCGTGCTCAGCCACGTGATCACTGACGGCACAGTCACGTGATCAGCGCCTCTCAGTCACGTGATCACCGTATGATAAACACGTGATCAGTGAACGACCAGCCACGTGATCACTGCATGCGCGTCAGGTGGTCAGTTCCTGATCAGCCACCTGATCAGTGCGTGCACAGTCCCCTGATCAGCGCCTGTCAGTCACTGATCACTGCCTGATAAACACGTGATCAGTGCCCGAACAGCCACGTCATCAGTGCATGCGCAGTCACGTGATCAGTGCATGATAGCCACGTGATCAGTGCGTGCACAGTCCCATGATCAGCGCCTGTCAGTCACTGATCATTGCCTGATAAACACGTGATCAGTGCATGATGAGCCATGTGATCAGTGCCCGATCAGCCACGTCATCAGTGCATGCGCAGTCACGTCATCAGTGCATGATAGCCACGTGATCAGTGCATGCTCAGTCACGTGATCTGGACTTGATCAGCCACGTGATCAGTGCCTGCAGAGTCACGTGATCAGGGCCTGCTGAGCTGCGTGATTCCTGCCGGCTCATCTGCATGACAATTGCCAGCTGAGCTGCGTGATTCCTGTCGGCTCATCTGCTTGACAATTGCCAGCTGAGCTGCGTGATTCCTGCCTGGTCACGTGCTTGATTATTGCCAGTTGAGCAGCATGATTCGTCACTGCTGAGCTCCATGCTTATTGCCTGCTGATTGCGTGGTTCGTGTCTGCTCAGCTCTTTGAGTATTGCCTCCTGAGGTCCCTGTTCGGTCGCCACCTGCCGGGACCAGCCCCAACTGATCCAGGGTATTCGAAGGAGAGATGGCCTAGGCGACTATTTATATGCTAATCAGAGATGTCAAGAATAATAGTATGAGGAGAGCTCAGTAGGAAAATTCGGTGGAGAAAAGAGACTGAGTAGCTTGGTTTACGCGAAGACCAATCAAACTTCAAGACAAGAAGTTTGCACCACTTCAGGCGCCCTCTCGAATAGCGAAAGGTGCCTCACCCTAGACACCTTCGAGTGGGTCTTAGCAGCCCAGGCATAATTAGTAAGCGTGGTGGGTTCCGCGCTCCAGATGGAGACTCAGCTGGAAGTTAAAGGAAGAATGACAAGGAACTTTATGAATTGAGCTGTAAGTTAACTCTTTGACAGAGAGAGCGAGATGGTGGTGGGGGACAGCCCCAGTGAAATCAGAGGTGAGAGCACAAAGCAATACAGTAGGCAGACTCCGGTTTTGGGGGAGATGCTCGAGAATATCCGGGTGGACTCCTGAGGCTCGATCCCGCATTTGCGTATGCCGAGCCTCCTTCCTCATGACCTTTGTCCAGAGTGGAATGCCTCCCCGGCTCCCGGCACATGATCAGTGCATGCTCAGTCACGATATCAGTGCCTGCTCAGCCACGTGATCACTGACGGCACAGTCACGTGATCAGCGCCTCTCAGTCACGTGATCACCGTATGATAAACACGTGATCAGTGAACGACCAGCCACGTGATCACTGCATGCGCGTCAGGTGGTCAGTTCCTGATCAGCCACCTGATCAGTGCGTGCACAGTCCCCTGATCAGCGCCTGTCAGTCACTGATCACTGCCTGATAAACACGTGATCAGTGCCCGAACAGCCACGTCATCAGTGCATGCGCAGTCACGTGATCAGTGCATGATAGCCACGTGATCAGTGGCGGACAGTCCCATGATCAGCGCCTGTCAGTCACTGATCATTGCCTGATAAACACGTGATCAGTGCATGATGAGCCATGTGATCAGTGCCCGATCAGCCACGTCATCAGTGCATGCGCAGTCACGTCATCAGTGCATGATAGCCACGTGATCAGTGCATGCTCAGTCACGTGATCTGGACTTGATCAGCCACGTGATCAGTGCCTGCAGAGTCACGTGATCAGGGCCTGCTGAGCTGCGTGATTCCTGCCGGCTCATCTGCATGACAATTGCCAGCTGAGCTGCGTGATTCCTGTCGGCTCATCTGCTTGACAATTGCCAGCTGAGCTGCGTGATTCCTGCCTGGTCACGTGCTTGATTATTGCCAGTTGAGCAGCATGATTCGTCACTGCTGAGCTCCATGCTTATTGCCTGCTGATTGCGTGGTTCGTGTCTGCTCAGCTCTTTGAGTATTGCCTCCTGAGGTCCCTGTTCGGTCGCCACCTGCCGGGACCAGCCCCAACTGATCCAGGGTATTCGAAGGAGAGATGGCCTAGGCGACTATTTATATGCTAATCAGAGATGTCAAGAATAATAGTATGAGGAGAGCTCAGTAGGAAAATTCGGTGGAGAAAAGAGACTGAGTAGCTTGGTTTACGCGGAAGACCAATCAAACTTCAAGACAAGAAGTTTGCACCACTTACGTAGGCCGCAGGCGCCCTCTCGAATAGCGAAAGGTGCCTCACCCTAGACACCTTCTCGAGTGGGTCTTAGCAGCCCAGGCATAATTAGTAAGCGTGGTGGGTTCCGCGCTCCAGATGGAGACTCAGCTGGAAGTTAAAGGGAAGAATGACAAGGAACTTTATGAATTGGAGCTGTAAGTTAACTCTTTGACAGAGAGAGCGAGATGGTGGTGGGGGACAGCCCCCAGTGAAATCAGAGGTGAGAGCACAAAGCAATACAGTAGGCAGACTCCGGTTTTTTTGGGGGGGAGATGCTCGAGAATATCCGGGTGGACTCCTGAGGCTCGATCCCGCATTTGCGTATGCCGAGCCTCCTTCCTCATGACCTTTGTCCAGAGTGGAATGCCTCCCGGCTCCCGGCACATGATCAGTGCATGCTCAGTCACGATATCAGTGCCTGCTCAGCCACGTGATCACTGACGGCACAGTCACGTGATCAGCGCCTCTCAGTCACGTGATCACCGTATGATAAACACGTGATCAGTGAACGACCAGCCACGTGATCACTGCATGCGCGGTCAGGTGGTCAGTTCCTGATCAGCCACCTGATCAGTGCGTGCACAGTCCCCTGATCAGCGCCTGTCAGTCACTGATCACTGCCTGATAAACACGTGATCAGTGCCCGAACAGCCACGTCATCAGTGCATGCGCAGTCACGCGATCAGTGCATGATAGCCACGTGATCAGTGCGTGCACAGTCCCATGATCAGCGCCTGTCAGTCACTGATCATTGCCTGATAAACACGTGATCAGTGCATGATGAGCCATGTGATCAGTGCCCGATCAGCCACGTCATCAGTGCATGCGCAGTCACGTCATCAGTGCATGATAGCCACGTGATCAGTGCATGCTCAGTCACGTGATCTGGACTTGATCAGCCACGTGATCAGTGCCTGCAGAGTCACGTGATCAGGGCCTGCTGAGCTGCGTGATTCCTGCCGGCTCATCTGCATGACAATTGCCAGCTGAGCTGCGTGATTCCTGTCGGCTCATCTGCTTGACAATTGCCAGCTGAGCTGCGTGATTCCTGCCTGGTCACGTGCTTGATTATTGCCAGTTGAGCAGCATGATTCGTCACTGCTGAGCTCCATGCTTATTGCCTGCTGATTGCGTGGTTCGTGTCTGCTCAGCTCTTTGAGTATTGCCTCCTGAGGTCCCTGTTCGGTCGCCACCTGCCGGGGACCAGCCCCAACTGATCCAGGGTATTCGAAGGAGAGATGGCCTAGGCGACTATTTATATGCTAATCAGAGATGTCAAGAATAATAGTATGAGGAGAGCTCAGTAGGAAAATTCGGTGGAGAAAAGAGACTGAGTAGCTTGGTTTACGCGGAAGACCAATCAAACTTCAAGACAAGAAGTTTGCACCACTTACGTAGGCCGCAGGCGCCTCTCGAATAGCGAAAGGTGCCTCACCCTAGACACCTTCTCGAGTGGGTCTTAGCAGCCCAGGCATAATTAGTAAGCGTGGTGGGTTCCGCGCTCCAGATGGAGACTCAGCTGGAAGTTAAAGGGAAGAATGACAAGGAACTTTATGAATTGGAGCTGTAAGTTAACTCTTTGACAGAGAGAGCGAGATGGTGGTGGGGGACAGCCCCCAGTGAAATCAGAGGTGAGAGCACAAAGCAATACAGTAGGCAGACTCCGGTTTTTTTGGGGGAGATGCTCGAGAATATCCGGGTGGACTCCTGAGGCTCGATCCCGCATTTGCGTATGCCGAGCCTCCTTCCTCATGACCTTTGTCCAGAGTGGAATGCCTCCCCGGCTCCCGGCACATGATCAGTGCATGCTCAGTCACGATATCAGTGCCTGCTCAGCCACGTGATCACTGACGGCACAGTCACGTGATCAGCGCTCTCAGTCACGTGATCACCGTATGATAAACACGTGATCAGTGAACGACCAGCCACGTGATCACTGCATGCGCGGTCAGGTGGTCAGTTCCTGATCAGCCACCTGATCAGTGCGTGCACAGTCCCCTGATCAGCGCCTGTCAGTCACTGATCACTGCCTGATAAACACGTGATCAGTGCCCGAACAGCCACGTCATCAGTGCATGCGCAGTCACGTGATCAGTGCATGATAGCCACGTGATCAGTGCGTGCACAGTCCCATGATCAGCGCCTGTCAGTCACTGATCATTGCCTGATAAACACGTGATCAGTGCATGATGAGCCATGTGATCAGTGCCCGATCAGCCACGTCATCAGTGCATGCGCAGTCACGTCATCAGTGCATGATAGCCACGTGATCAGTGCATGCTCAGTCACGTGATCTGGACTTGATCAGCCACGTGATCAGTGCCTGCAGAGTCACGTGATCAGGGCCTGCTGAGCTGCGTGATTCCTGCCGGCTCATCTGCATGACAATTGCCATCTGAGCTGCGTGATTCCTGTCGGCTCATCTGCTTGACAATTGCCAGCTGAGCTGCGTGATTCCTGCCTGGTCACGTGCTTGATTATTGCCAGTTGAGCAGCATGATTCGTCACTGCTGAGCTCCATGCTTATTGCCTGCTGATTGCGTGGTTCGTGTCTGCTCAGCTCTTTGAGTATTGCCTCCTGAGGTCCCTGTTCGGTCGCCACCTGCCGGGACCAGCCCCAACTGATCCAGGGTATTCGAAGGAGAGATGGCCTAGGCGACTATTTATATGCTAATCAGAGATGTCAAGAATAATAGTATGAGGAGAGCTCAGTAGGAAAATTCGGTGGAGAAAAGAGACTGAGTAGCTTGGTTTACGCGGAAGACCAATCAAACTTCAAGACAAGAAGTTTGCACCACTTACGCAGGCCGCAGGCGCCCTCTCGAATAGCGAAAGGTGCCTCACCCTAGACACCTTCTCGAGTGGGTCTTAGCAGCCCAGGCATAATTAGTAAGCGTGGTGGGTTCCGCGCTCCAGATGGAGACTCAGCTGGAAGTTAAAGGGAAGAATGACAAGGAACTTTATGAATTGGAGCTGTAAGTTAACTCTTTGACAGAGAGAGCGAGATGGTGGTGGGGGACAGCCCCCAGTGAAATCAGAGGTGAGAGCACAAAGCAATACAGTAGGCAGACTCTTTTGGGGGGGAGATGCTCGAGAACATCCGGGTGGACTCCTGAGGCTCGATCCCGCATTTGCGTATGCCGAGCCTCCTTCCTCATGACCTTTGTCCAGAGTGGAATGCCTCCCCGGCTCCCGGCACATGATCAGTGCATGCTCAGTCACGATATCAGTGCCTGCTCAGCCACGTGATCACTGACGGCACAGTCACGTGATCAGCGCCTCTCAGTCACGTGATCACCGTATGATAAACACGTGATCAGTGAACGACCAGCCACGTGATCACTGCATGCGCGGTCAGGTGGTCAGTTCCTGATCAGCCACCTGATCAGTGCGTGCACAGTCCCCTGATCAGCGCCTGTCAGTCACTGATCACTGCCTGATAAACACGTGATCAGTGCCCGAACAGCCACGTCATCAGTGCATGCGCAGTCACGTGATCAGTGCATGATAGCCACGTGATCAGTGCGTGCACAGTCCCATGATCAGCGCCTGTCAGTCACTGATCATTGCCTGATAAACACGTGATCAGTGCATGATGAGCCATGTGATCAGTGCCCGATCAGCCACGTCATCAGTGCATGCGCAGTCACGTCATCAGTGCATGATAGCCACGTGATCAGTGCATGCTCAGTCACGTGATCTGTACTTGATCAGCCACGTGATCAGTGCCTGCAGAGTCACGTGATCAGGGCCTGCTGAGCTGCGTGATTCCTGCCGGCTCATCTGCATGACAATTGCCAGCTGAGCTGCGTGATTCCTGTCGGCTCATCTGCTTGACAATTGCCAGCTGAGCTGCGTGATTCCTGCCTGGTCACGTGCTTGATTATTGCCAGTTGAGCAGCATGATTCGTCACTGCTGAGCTCCATGCTTATTGCCTGCTGATTGCGTGGTTCGTGTCTGCTCAGCTCTTTGAGTATTGCCTCCTGAGGTCCCTGTTCGGTCGCCACCTGCCGGGGACCAGCCCCAACTGATCCAGGGTATTCGAAGGAGAGATGGCCTAGGCGACTATTTATATGCTAATCAGAGATGTCAAGAATAATAGTATGAGGAGAGCTCAGTAGGAAAATTCGGTGGAGAAAAGAGACTGAGTAGCTTGGTTTACGCGGAAGACCAATCAAACTTCAAGACAAGAAGTTTGCACCACTTACGTAGGCCGCAGGCGCCCTCTCGAATAGCGAAAGGTGCCTCACCCTAGACACCTTCTCGAGTGGGTCTTAGCAGCCCAGGCATAATTAGTAAGCGTGGTGGGTTCCGCGCTCCAGATGGAGACTCAGCTGGAAGTTAAAGGGAAGAATGACAAGGAACTTTATGAATTGGAGCTGTAAGTTAACTCTTTGACAGAGAGAGCGAGATGGTGGTGGGGGACAGCCCCCAGTGAAATCAGAGGTGAGAGCACAAAGCAATACAGTAGGCAGACTCCGGTTTTTTTGGGGGGGAGATGCTCGAGAATATCCGGGTGGACTCCTGAGGCTCGATCCCGCATTTGCGTATGCCGAGCCTCCTTCCTCAAGACCTTTGTCCAGAGTGGAATGCCTCCCCGGCTCCCGGCACATGATCAGTGCATGCTCAGTCACGATATCAGTGCCTGCTCAGCCACGTGATCACTGACGGCACAGTCACGTGATCAGCGCCTCTCAGTCACGTGATCACCGTATGATAAACACGTGATCAGTGAACGACCAGCCACGTGATCACTGCATGCGCGGTCAGGTGGTCAGTTCCTGATCAGCCACCTGATCAGTGCGTGCACAGTCCCCTGATCAGCGCCTGTCAGTCACTGATCACTGCCTGATAAACACGTGATCAGTGCCCGAACAGCCACGTCATCAGTGCATGCGCAGTCACGTGATCAGTGCATGATAGCCACGTGATCAGTGCGTGCACAGTCCCATGATCAGCGCCTGTCAGTCACTGATCATTGCCTGATAAACACGTGATCAGTGCATGATGAGCCATGTGATCAGTGCCCGATCAGCCACGTCATCAGTGCATGATAGCCACGTGATCAGTGCATGCTCAGTCACGTGATCTGGACTTGATCAGCCACGTGATCAGTGCCTGCAGAGTCACGTGATCAGGGCCTGCTGAGCTGCGTGATTCCTGCCGGCTCATCTGCATGACAATTGCCAGCTGAGCTGCGTGATTCCTGTCGGCTCATCTGCTTGACAATTGCCAGCTGAGCTGCGTGATTCCTGCCTGGTCACGTGCTTGATTATTGCCAGTTGAGCAGCATGATTCGTCACTGCTGAGCTCCATGCTTATTGCCTGCTGATTGCGTGGTTCGTGTCTGCTCAGCTCTTTGAGTATTGCCTCCTGAGGTCCCTGTTCGGTCGCCACCTGCCGGGGACCAGCCCCAACTGATCCAGGGTATTCGAAGGAGAGATGGCCTAGGCGACTATTTATATGCTAATCAGAGATGTCAAGAATAATAGTATGAGGAGAGCTCAGTAGGAAAATTGGTGGAGAAAAGAGACTGAGTAGCTTGGTTTACGCGGAAGACCAATCAAACTTCAAGACAAGAAGTTTGCACCACTTACGTGGCCGCAGGCGCCCTCTCGAATAGCGAAAGGTGCCTCACCCTAGACACCTTCTCGAGTGGGTCTTAGCAGCCCAGGCATAATTAGTAAGCGTGGTGGGTTCCGCGCTCCAGATGGAGACTCAGCTGGAAGTTAAAGGGAAGAATGACAAGGAACTTTATGAATTGAGCTGTAAGTTAACTCTTTGACAGAGAGAGCGAGATGGTGGTGGGGACAGCCCCCAGTGAAATCAGAGGTGAGAGCACAAAGCAATACAGTAGGCAGACTCCGGTTTTTTTGGGGGGGAGATGCTCGAGAATATCCGGGTGGACTCCTGAGGCTCGATCCCGCATTTGCGTATGCCGAGCCTCCTTCCTCATGACCTTTGTCCAGAGTGGAATGCCTCCCGGCTCCCGGCACATGATCAGTGCATGCTCAGTCACGATATCAGTGCCTGCTCAGCCACGTGATCACTGACGGCACAGTCACGTGATCAGCGCCTCAGTCACGTGATCACCGTATGATAAACACGTGATCAGTGAACGACCAGCCACGTGATCACTGCATGCGCGGTCAGGTGGTCAGTTCCTGATCAGCCACCTGATCAGTGCGTGCACAGTCCCCTGATCAGCGCCTGTCAGTCACTGATCACTGCCTGATAAACACGTGATCAGTGCCCGAACAGCCACGCCATCAGTGCATGCGCAGTCACGTGATCAGTGCATGATAGCCACGTGATCAGTGCGTGCACAGTCCCATGATCAGCGCCTGTCAGTCACTGATCATTGCCTGATAAACACGTGATCAGTGCATGATGAGCCATGTGATCAGTGCCCGATCAGCCACGTCATCAGTGCATGATAGTCACGTGATCAGTGCATGATCAGCCACGTGATCAGTGCATGACAGCTACGTGATCAGTTCATGATCAATCACGGATCTGTGCATGACCAGTCAGGTGATCAGTGCATGATCAGCCACGTGAACAGTGCATGATAGCCACGTGATCAGTGCATGATCAGTCACGTGGGGTGTATGATCAGTCACTGACCAGTACATGGTAGCACGTGATCTGTGCATGATCAGCCACGTGAGTAGTGTCGACAGCCACGTGATCAGTGCATGATCAGTCACGTGATCAGTGCATGATCAGCCACGTAATCTGCATGATCAGTCACGCGAATAGTGTGTCGATCAGCCACGGATCAGGGCATGATAGCCACGTGATCAGTGTGACATCAGTCACGTGATCAGGTGGTATGCAGTCACGTGATCTGCGCATGACCAGCCACGTGATCAGTGCATGACAGCCACGTGATCAGGGTGCATGATAGTTACGTGATCAGTGCATGATCAGCCACGATCAGTGCATGATAGCCACGTGATCAGTGCATGATCAGCCACGTGATCAGTGCATGATAAGCCAGATGATCAGTGCATGATCAGTCACGCGATCAGGTGCATGATCAGCCACGTGATCAGTGCATGATCAGTACACATCAGTGCATGATCAGTCACGTGATCAGTGTATGATCAGTCACATGATCAGTGCATGATCAGCACGATCAGTGCATGGTGCCACGTGATCAGTGCATGATAGTCACGTGATCAGTGCATGATCAGCCACGTGATCAGTGCATGATCAGCCACGTGATCAGTGCATTATAGCCACGTGATCTGTGCATGATCAGTCACGTGAGTGTATGAGCAGCCACGTGATCAGTGCATGATCAGTCACGTGATCAGTGCATGATCAGTCACGTGATCAGTGCATGATAGTCACGTGATCAGCATCAATTACGTGATCAGTGCATGATCAGTCACGTGACCAGTGCATGATAGCCACGTGATCAGTGCATGATCAGCCACGTGATCAGTGCATGATCAGTCACGCGATCAGTGTATGATCAGCCACGTGATCAGTGCATGGTCAGACACGTGGAACAGTGTATGATCAGCCACGTGATCAGTGCATGATATCCAAGTGATCAGTGCATGATCATCACGTGATCAGTGTGATCAGCCACGTGATCAGTGCATGCCAGTCACGGATCAGGGCCTGCTGAGCCGCGTGATTACTGTCTGCTCATCTGCTTGACAATTGCCAGCTGAGCTGCATGATTCCTGCCTGTCATCTGCTTGATAATTGCAGCTGTGCTGCGTAATTCCTGCCTGCTCAGCTGCTTGATTATTGCCAGCTGAGCAGCATGATTCCTCACAGCTGAGTTCCATGATTATTGCCTGCTGACTGCCCGATCCGTCTACTCAGCTCTTTGTTTATTGCCTCCAGAGGCACATGATCAGTGTATTATAGCAAACATGATCAGTGCATGATCAGTCACATGATCAGCGCCAGTCACGTGATCACTACATGATAGTCATGTGATCAGTGCATGCTCAGTCACGGTATCAGTGATCAGCCACGTGATCAGTGCATGATCTGTCACATGATCAGTGTATGATCATCCACGTGATCAGTGCACGGGCAGTCACGTGATCAGTGCATGATATAGACGCGACCAGTGCATGATCAGTCTCGTGATCAGTGCATGATAGCCACGTGATCAGTGCATGATCAGTCACCTGATGGGTGTATGATCATTCACGTGACTCGTACATGGTAGCCACATGATCATTGCACGATCAGCCACGTGAGCAGTATGATAGCCACGCGATCACTGCATGATCAGGTCACGTGATCAGTGCATGATCAGCGTGACTACATGGTAGCCGCGTGATCATGCATGATCAGCCACGTGATCAGTGCATGATCAGTTATGTGATCAGTGCATGATCAGTCAAGTGATCAGTGCATGATCAGTCACGTGATCAGTGCATGATAGCCATGATCAGTGGCGGATCAATAATGGATCAGTGCATGATCAGCCATGACTGTGT
>NW_026894726.1:0-87517 GCF_032452875.1 Bos javanicus | reverse complement strand
TGCATGATAGCCACGTGATCAGTGCATGATCAGTCACGTGATCAGCATGATGAGCCATGGGATAAGTGCATGATCAGCCATGTGATCAGTGCATGATCAGTCACGTGATCAGTGCATGATCAGTCACGTGATCAGTGCATGATCAGCCACGTGATCAGTGTATGATCAGCCACGTGATCAGTGCATGATCAGGCACGTGATCAGTGCATGATCAGTCACGTGATCAGTGTATCATCAGCTTGATCAGTGCATGATCAGCCACGTGATCAGTGCATGATCAGTCACGTGATCAGTGTATGATCAGCCACGTGATCAGTGCATGATAGCCACGTGATCAGTGCATGATCAGTACGAGATCAGTGCATGATCAGCCACGTGATCAGTGCATGATCAGGCACGTGATCAGTGCATGATCAGTCACGTGATTAGTGCATGATCAGCCACGTGATCAGTGTATGATCAGCCACGTGATCAGTGCATGATCAGCACGTGTTCACTGCATGATCAGTCACGTGAACAGTGTATGATCAGCTTCGTGATCAGTGCATGATCAGCCACGTGATCAGTGCATGATCAGCCACGTGATCAGTGCATGATCATTCACGTGTTCAGTGCATGATCAGCCAGGTGATCAGTGCATGATCAGCCACGTGATCAGTGCATGATCAGCCACGTGATCAGTGCATGATCAGTCACGTGATCAGTGTATGATCAGCTTCGTGATCAGTGCATGATCAGCCACGTGATCAGTGCATGATAGCCACGTGACCAGTGCATGATCAGTCACGTGATCAGTGCATGATCAGCCATGGGATCATTGCATGATAGCCATGTGATCAGTGCATGATAGTCATGTGATCAGTGCATGATCAGTCACGTGATCAGTGCATGATCAGCCACGTGATCAGTGTATGATCAGCCAAGTGATCAGTGCATGATCAGCCACGTGATCAGTGCATGATCAGTCACGTGATCAGTGTATGATCAGCTTCGTGATCAGTGCATGATCAGCCACGTGATCAGTGCATCAGCCACGTGTTCAGTGCATGATCAGTCACGTGATCAGTGCATGATCAGCCACGTGATCAGTGCATGATCAGCCACGTGATCAGTGCATGATCAGCCACGTGATCAGTGCATGATCAGCCAAGTGATCAGTGCATGATCAGGCACGTGATCAGTGCATGATCAGTCACGTGATCAGTGTATGATCAGCCACGTGATCAGTGCATGATCAGCCACGTGATCAGTGCATGATCAGGCACGTGATCAGTGCATGATCATTCACGTGTTCAGTAATGACAGCCAGGTTATCAGTGCATGATCAGGCAGGTGATCAGTGCATGCACAGTCTCCTTATCAGTGTATGCTCAGCTTCGTGGTAACTGCATGATCAGTCAAGTGATCAGGGCATGCTAACTCATGAGATCATTGCATGACAGCTAAGCAATCAGTGCATAATCAGTCACGTGATCAATGCATGATCAGCCACGTGATCAGTGCATGATAGCCACGAAAACAGTGCATGATCAGCCACGTGATCAGTGCATGATCAGGCAGGTGATCAGTGCATGATCAGTCACGTGATCAGTGTATGATCAGCCACGTGATCAGTGCTTGATAGCCACGTGACCACTGCATGATCAGTCACGTGATCAGTGCATGATGAGCCATGGGATAATTGCATGATAGCAATGTGATCAGTGCATGATAGCTCCGTGATCAGCCCATGATCAGCCACGTATTCAGTGCATGATCAGCCACGTGATCACTGTATGATCAGCCACATGATCAGTGCATATGCAGTCAAGTGATCAGTGTATGATCAGCCACTTGTTCAGTGCATGATAGCCACCTGATCATTGCCTGCATTGACGTGATCAGTGCATGTGAAATCACGTGATCAGTGCATGCACAGTCACGTGATCACTGTATGATCAGCCACGTGATTAGTTCATCTACAGTCACATGAGCAGTGCATGATCAGCCATGTGATTAGTACATGATCAGTCACGTGATCAGTGTATGATCAGCCAGGTGATCAGTGCATGATAGCCAGGTGACCAGTGCATGATCAGTATCGAGATCAGTGCATGATCAGGCACGTGATCAGTGCATGATCAGTCACGTGATCAGTGCATGATCAGTCACGTGATCAGTGTATGATCAGCCAGGTGATCAGTGCATGATAGCCACGTGATCAGTGCATGATGAGTCACAAGATAAGTCCATGATCAGGCACGTGTTCACTGCATGATAGTCATGTGATCAGTGAATGCTCAGTCACGAGATTAGTACAAGATCAGCCACGTGCTCAGTGTATGATCAGCCAAGTGATCAGTGCATGATCAGGCACGTGTTCACTGCATGATCAGTCACGTGAACAGTGTATCATCAGCTTCGTGATCAGTGCATGATCAGCCACGAGATCAGTGCATGATCAGGCACGTGAAGGGTGCAAGATCATTCACGTGTTCAGTGTATGACAGCCAGGTGATCAGGGCATGATCACCACGTGATCAGTGCATGCACAGCCCTTATCAGTGTATGCTCAGCTTCGTGATAAGTGCATGATCAGTCACGTGATCAGTGCATGATCAGTCACGAGATCAGTGTATGATCAGCCAGGTGATCAGTGCATGATAGCCAGGTGACCAGTGCATGATCAGTATCGAGATCAGTGCATGATCAGCCACGTGATCAGTGCATGATCAGGCAGGTGATCAGTGCATGATCAGTCACGTGATCAGTGCATGATCAGCCACGTGATCAGTGCTTGATAGCCACGTGTTCACTGCATGATCAGTCACGTGATCAGTGCATGATGAGCCATGGGATAATTGCATGATAGCCATGTGATCAGTGCATGATAGTCATGTGATCAGTGAATGCTCAGTCACGACATTAGTACAAGATCAGCCACGTGCTCAGTGTATGATCAGCCAAGTGATCAGTGCATGATCAGGCATGTGTTCACTGCATGATCAGTCACGTGAACAGTGTATCATCAGCTTCGTGATCAGTGCATGATCAGCCACGTGATCAGTGCATGATCAGGCACGTGAAGGGTGCATGATCATTCACGTGTTCAGTGTATGACAGCCAGGTTATCAGGGCATGATCAGGCAGGTGATCAGTGCATGCACAGTCTCCTTATCAGTGTATGCTCAGCTTCCTGGTAAGTGCATGATCAGTCACGTGATCAGTGCATGATCAGTCACGAGATCAGTGTATGATCAGCCAGGTGATCAGTGCATGATAGCCACGTGACCAGTGCATGATCAGTATCGAGATCAGTGCATGATCAGCCACGTGACCAATGCATGATCAGTCTCGAGATCAGTGCATGATCAGCCATGGGATCAGTGCATGATCAGTCACGAGATCAGTGCATGATGAGTCACAAGGTAAGTCCATGATCAGGCACGTGTTCACTGCATGATCAGTATTGTGATCAATGTATGATCAGCCACGAGATGTACAAGATCAGCCACGTGATCAGTGTATGATCAGCCAAGTGATCAGTGCATGATCAGGCACGTGTTCAGTGCATGATCAGTCACGTGAACAGTGTATCATCAGCTTCGTGATCAGTGCATGATCAGCCACGTGATCAGTGCATGATCAGGCACGTGAAGGGTGCATGATCATTCACGTGTTCAGTGTATGACAGCCAGGTTATCAGGGCATGATCAGCCACATGATCAGTTCATGCACAGTCTCCTTATCAGTGTATGCTCAGCTTCGTGATAAGTGCATGATCAGCCACCTGTTCACTGCATGATCAGTCACGTGAACAGTGTATCATCAGCTACGTGATCAGTGCATGATCAGCCACGAGATCAGTGCATGATCAGCCACGTGTTCACTGCATGATCAATCACGTAAACAGTGTATCATCAGCTTCGTGATCAGTGCATGATCAGCCACGTGATCAGTGCTTGATAGCCACGTGACCACTGCATGATCAGTCACGTGATCAGTGCATGATGAGCCATGGGATAATTGCATGATAGCCATGTGATCAGTGCATGATAGTCATGTGATCAGTGAATGCTCAGTCACGAGATTAGTACAAGATCAGCCACGTGATCAGTGTATGATCAGCCAAGTGATCAGTGCATGATCAGGCATGTGTTCACTGCATGATCAGTCACGTGAACAGTGTATCATCAGCTTCGTGATCAGTGCATGATCAGGCACGAGATCAGTGCATGATCAGTCACGAGATCAGTGTATGATCAGCCAGGTGATCAGTGCATGATAGCCAGGTGACCAGTGCATGATCAGTATCGAGATCAGTGCATGATCAGCCCCGTGATCAGTGCATGATCAGGCAGGTGATCAGTGAATGCTCAGTCACGAGATTAGTACAACATCAGCCACGTGCTCAGTGTATGATCAGCCAAGTGATCAGTGCATGATCAGGCACGTGTTCACTGCATGATCAGTCACGTGAACAGTGTATCATCAGCTTCGTGATCAGTGCATGATCAGCCACGAGATCAGTGCATGATCAGGCACGTGAAGGGTGCATGATTATTCACGTGTTCAGTGCATGATCAGCCAGGTGATCAGTTCATGATGAGCCACGAGATCAGTGCATGATCAGCCACGTGTTCACTGCATGATCAGTCACATGAACAGTGTATCATCAGCTTCGTGATCAGTGCATGATTAGCCACGTGATCAGTGCTTGATAGCCACGTGACCACTGCATGATCACTCACGTGATCAGTGCATGATGAGCCATGGGATAATTGCATGATAGCCATGTGATCAGTGCATGATAGTCATGTGATCAGTGAATGCTCAGTCACGAGATTAGTACAAGATCAGCCATGTGCTCAGTGTATGATCAGCCAAGTGATCAGTGCATGATCAGCCACGTGTTCACTGCATGATCAGTCACGTGAACAGTGTATCATCAGCTTCGTGATCAGTGCATGATCAGCCACGAGATCAGTGCATGATCAGCCACGTGTTCAGTGCATGATCAGTCACGTAAACAGTGTATCATCAGCTTCGTGATCAGTGCATGATCAGCCACGTGATCAGTGCTTGATAGCCACCTGACCACTGCATGATCAGCCAAGTGATCAGTGCATGATCAGGCACGTGTTCACTGCATGATCAGTCACGTGAACAGTGTATCATCAGCTTCGTGATCAGTGCATGATCAGCCACGAGATCAGTGCATGATCAGGCACCTGAAGGGTGCATGATCATTCACGTGTTCAGTAATGACAGCCAGGTTATCAGGGCATGATCAGGCAGGTGATCAGTGCATGCACAGTCTCCTTATCAGTGTATGCTCAGCTTCGTGGTAACTGCATGATCAGTCAAGTGATCAGGGCATGCTAACTCATGAGATCACTGCATGACAGCTAAGCAATCAGTGCATAATCAGTCACGTGATCAATGCATGATCAGCCACGTGATCAGTGCATGATAGCCACGAAAACAGTGCATGATCAGCCACGTGATCAGTGCATGATCAGGCAGGTGATCAGTGCATGATCAGTCACGTGATCAGTGTATGATCAGCCACGTGATCAGTGCTTGATAGCCACGTGACCACTGCATGATCAGTCACGTGATCAGTGCATGATGAGCCATGGGATAATTGCATGATAGCAATGTGATCAGTGCATGATAGCTCCGTGATCAGCCCATGATCAGCCACGTATTCAGTGCATGATCAGCCACGTGATCACTGTATGATCAGCCACATGATCAGTGCATATGCAGTCAAGTGATCAGTGTATGATCAGCCACGTGTTCAGTGCATGATAGCCACCTGATCATTGCCTGCATTGACGTGATCAGTGCATGTGAAATCACGTGACTAGTGCATGCACAGTCACGTGATCACTGTATGATCAGCCACGTGATTAGTTCATCTACAGTCACATGAGCAGTGCATGATCAGCCATGTGATTAGTACATGCACAGTCGCGTGATCAGTGTATGATCAGCCAGGTGATCAGTGCATGATAGCCAGGTGACCAGTGCATGATCAGTATCGAGATCAGTGCATGATCAGGCACGTGATCAGTGCATGATCAGTCACGTGATCAGTGCATGATCAGTCACGAGATCAGTGTATGATCAGCCAGGTGATCAGTGCATGATAGCCACGTGATCAGTGCATGATGAGTCACAAGATAAGTCCATGATCAGGCACGTGTTCACTGCATGATAGTCATGTGATCAGTGAATGCTCAGTCACGAGATTAGTACAAGATCAGCCACGTGCTCAGTGTATGATCAGCCAAGTGATCAGTGCATGATCAGGCACGTGTTCACTGCATGATCAGTCACGTGAACAGTGTATCATCAGCTTCGTGATCAGTGCATGATCAGCCACGAGATCAGTGCATGATCAGGCACGTGAAGGGTGCAAGATCATTCACGTGTCCAGTGTATGACAGCCAGGTTATCAGGGCATGATCACGCAGGTGTTCAGTGCATGCACAGTCTCCTTATCAGTGTATGCTCAGCTTCGTGGTAAGTGCATGATCAGTCACGTGATCAGTGCATGATCAGTCACGAGATCAGTGTATGATCAGCCAGGTGATCAGTGCATGATAGCCAGGTGACCAGTGCATGATCAGTATCGAGATCAGTGCATGATCAGCCACGTGATCAGTGCATGATCAGGCAGGTGATCAGTGCATGATCAGTCACGTGATCAGTGTATGATCAGCCACGTGATCAGTGCTTGATAGCCACGTGACCACTGCATGATCAGTCACGTGATCAGTGCATGATGAGCCATGGGATAATTGCATGATAGCCATGTGATCAGTGCATGATAGTCATGTGATCAGTGAATGCTCAGTCACGACATTAGTACAAGATCAGCCACGTGCTCAGTGTATGATCAGCCAAGTGATCAGTGCATGATCAGGCACGTGTTCACTGCATGATCAGTCACGTGAACAGTGTATCATCAGCTTCATGATCAGTGCATGATCAGCCACGAGATCAGTGCATGATCAGGCACGTGAAGGGTGCATGATCATTCACGTGTTCAGTGTATGACAGCCAGGTTATCAGGGCATGATCAGGCAGGTGATCAGTGCATGCACAGTCTCCTTATCAGTGTATGCTCAGCTTCCTGGTAAGTGCATGATCAGTCACGTGATCAGTGCATGATCAGTCACGAGATCAGTGTATGATCAGCCAGGTGATCAGTGCATGATAGCCAGGTGACCAGTGCATGATCAGTATCGAGATCAGTGCATGATCAGCCACGTGACCAATGCATGATCAGTCTCGAGATCAGTGCATGATCAGCCATGGGATCAGTGCATGATCAGTCACGAGATCAGTGCATGATGAGTCACAAGGTAAGTCCATGATCAGGCACGTGTTCACTGCATGATCAGTATTGTGATCAATGTATGATCAGCCACGAGATTAGTACAAGATCAGCCACGTGCTCAGTGTATGATCAGCCAAGTGATCAGTGCATGATCAGGCACGTGTTCACTGCATGATCAGTCACGTGAACAGTGTATCATCAGCTTCGTGATCAGTGCATGATCAGCCACGAGATCAGTGCATGATCAGGCACGTGAAGGGTGCATGATCATTCACGTGTTCAGTGTATGACAGCCAGGTTATCAGGGCATGATCAGCCACGTGATCAGTTCATGCACAGTCTCCTTATCAGTGTATGCTCAGCTTCGTGGTAAGTGCATGATCAGTCACGTGATCACTGCATGATCAGTCACGAGATCAGTGTATGATCAGCCAGGTGATCAGTGCATGATAGCCAGGTGACCAGTGCATGATCAGTATCGAGATCAGTGCATGATCAGCCACGTGATCAGTGCATGATCAGGCAGGTGATCAGTGCATGATCAGTCACGTGATCAGTGTATGATCAGCCACGTGATCAGTGCTTGACAGCCACATGACCACTGCATGATCAGTCACGTAAACAGTGTATCATCAGCTTCGTGATCAGTGCATGATCAGCCACGGATCAGTGCATGATCAGCCACGTGTTCACTGCATGATCAGTCACGTAAACAGTGTATCATCAGCTTCGTGATCAGTGCATGATCAGCCACGTGATCAGTGCTTGATAGCCACCTGACCACTGCATGATCAGTCACGTGATCAGTGCATGATGAGCCATGGGATAATTGCATGATAGCCATGTGATCAGTGCATGATAGTCATGTGATCAGTGAATGCTCAGTCACGACATTAGTACAAGATCAGCCACGTGCTCAGTGTATGATCAGCCAAGTGATCAGTGCATGATCAGGCACGTGTTCACTGCATGATCAGTCACGTGAACAGTGTATCATCAGCTTCGTGATCAGTGCATGATCAGCCACGAGATCAGTGCATGATCAGGCACCTGAAGGGTGCATGATCATTCACGTGTTCAGTAATGACAGCCAGGTTATCAGGGCATGATCAGGCAGGTGATCAGTGCATGCACAGTCTCCTTATCAGTGTATGCTCAGCTTCGTGGTAACTGCATGATCAGTCAAGTGATCAGGGCATGCTAACTCATGAGATCACTGCATGACAGCTAAGCAATCAGTGCATAATCAGTCACGTGATCAATGCATGATCAGCCACGTGATCAGTGCATGATAGCCACGAAAACAGTGCATGATCAGCCACGTGATCAGTGCATGATCAGGCAGGTGATCAGTGCATGATCAGTCACGTGATCAGTGTATGATCAGCCACGTGATCAGTGCTTGATAGCCACGTGACCACTGCATGATCAGTCACGTGATCAGTGCATGATGAGCCATGGGATAATTGCATGATAGCCATGTGATCAGTGCATGATAGTCATGTGATCAGTGAATGCTCAGTCACGAGATTAGTACAAGATCAGCCACGTGCTCAGTGTATGATCAGCCAAGTGATCAGTGCATGATCAGGCACGTGTTCACTGCATGATCAGTCACGTGAACAGTGTATCATCAGCTTCGTGATCAGTGCATGATCAGCCACGAGATCAGTGCATGATCAGGCACGTGAAGGGTGCAAGATCATTCACGTGTTCAGTGTATGACAGCCAGGTTATCAGGGCATGGTCAGGCAGGTGATCAGTGCATGCACAGTCTCCTTATCAGTGTATGCTCAGCTTCGTGGTAAGTGCATGATCAGTCACGTGATCAGTGCATGATCAGTCACGAGATCAGTGTATGATCAGCCAGGTGATCAGTGCATGATAGCCAGGTGACCAGTGCATGATCAGTATCGAGATCAGTGCATGATCAGCCACCTGATCAGTGCATGATCAGGCAGGTGATCAGTGCATGATCAGTCACGTGATCAGTGTATGATCAGCCATGTGATCAGTGCTTGATAGCCACGTGATCACTGCATGATCAGTCACGTGATCAGTGCATGATGAGCCATGAGATAATTGCATGATAGCCATGTGATCACTGCATGATAGTCATGTGATCAGTGCATGATCAGTCACGTGATCAGTACAAGATCAGCCACGTGCTCAGTGTATGATCAGCCAAGTGATCAGTGCATGATCAGGCACGTGAAGGGTGCATGATCATTCACGTGTTCAGTGTATGACAGCCAGGTTATCAGGGCATGATCAGCCACATGATCAGTTCATGCACAGTCTCCTTTTCAGTGTATGCTCAGCTTCGTGGTAAGTGCATGATCAGCCACGTGTTCACTGCATGATCAGTCACGTGAACAGTGTATCATCAGCTTCGTGATCAGTGCATGATCAGCCACGAGATCAGTGCATGATCAGCCACGTGTTCACTGCATGATCAATCACGTAAACAGTGTATCATTAGCTTCGTGATCAGTGCATGATCAGCCACGTGATCAGTGCTTGATAGCCACGTGACCACTGCATGATCAGTCACGTGATCAGTGCATGATGAGCCATGGGATAATTGCATGATAGCCATGTGATCAGTGCATGATAGTCATGTGATCAGTGAATGCTCAGTCACGAGATTTGTACAAGATCAGCCACGTGCTCAGTGTATGATCAGCCAAGTGATCAGTGCATGATCAGGCACGTGTTCACTGCATGATCAGTCACGTGAACAGTGTATCATCAGCTTCGTGATCAGTGCATGATCAGCCACGAGATCAGTGCATGAACAGGCACGTGAAGGGTGCATGATCATTCACGTGTTCAGTGTATGACAGCCAGGTTATCAGGGCATGATCAGGCAGGTGATCAGTGCATGCACAGTCTCCTGATCAGTGTATGCTCAGCTTCGTGGTAAGTGCATGATCAGTCACGTGATCAGTGCATGATCAGTCACGAGATCAGTGTATGATCAGCCAGGTGATCAGTGCATGATAGCCAGGTGATCAGTGCATGATCAGTATCGTGATCAGTGCATGATCAGCCACGTGATCAGTGCATGATCAGTCACGTGATCAGTGCATGATCAGCCACGTGATCAGTGCATGATCAGTCACGTGATCAGTGCATGATGAGTCACGTGATCAGTGCATGATCAGCCACGTGATCAGTGCATGATCAGCCACGTGATCAGTGCATGATCAGCCACGTGATCAGTGCATGATCAGCCACGTGATCAGTGTATGATCAGCCAGTGATCAGTGCATGATCAGCCACGTGATCAGTGCATGATCAGCCACGTGATCAGTGCATGATCAGTCACGTGATCAGTGCATGATCAGCCACGTGATCAGTGCATGATCAGCCACGTGATCAGTGCATGATCAGTCACGTGATCAGTGCATGATCAGCCACGTGATCAGTGCATGATCAGTCACGTGATCAGTGCATGACAGTCACGTGATCAGTGCATGATCAGCTTCGTGATCAGTGCATGATCAGCCACGTGATCAGTGCATGATCAGTCACGTGATCAGTGCATGATCAGCCACGTGATCAGTGCATGATAGCCACGTGATCAGTGCATGATCACACGTGATCAGTGCATGATCAGCCACGTGATCAGTGCATGATCAGGCACGTGATCAGTGCATGATCAGTCACGTGATCAGTGCATGATCAGCCACGTGATCAGTGCATGATCAGCCACGTGATCAGTGCATGATCAGCCACGTGATCAGTGCATGATCAGCCACGTGATCAGTGCATGATCAGCCACGTGATCAGTGCATGATCAGCACGTGATCAGTGCATGATCAGTCACGTGATCAGTGCATGATCAGCCACGTGATCAGTGTGATCAGCCACGTGATCAGTGCATGATCAGCCACGTGATCAGTGCATGATCAGTCACGTGATCAGTGCATGATCAGCACGTGATCAGTGCATGATCAGCCACGTGATCAGTGCATGATCAGCCACGTGATCAGTGCATGATCAGTCACGTGATCAGTGCATGATCAGCCACGTGATCAGTGCATGATCAGGCACGTGATCAGTGCATGATCAGCCACGTGATCAGTGCATGATCAGCACGTGATCAGTGCATGATCAGTCACGTGATCAGTGCATGATCACACGTGATCAGTGCATGATCAGCCACGTGATCAGTGCATGATAGCCACGTGATCAGTGCATGATCAGCACGTGATCAGTGCATGATCAGCCACGTGATCAGTGCATGATCAGCCACGTGATCAGTGCATGATCAGTCACGTGATCAGTGCATGATCAGCCACGTGATCAGTGCATGATAGCCACGTGATCAGTGCATGATCAGTCACGTGATCAGTGCATGATCAGCCACGTGATCAGTGCATGATAGCCACGTGATCAGTGCATGATCAGTCACGTGATCAGTATGATCGTCACGAGATCAGTGCATGATCAGCCACGTGATCAGTGCATGATCAGCCACGTGATCAGTGCATGATCAGCCACGTGATCAGTGCATGATCAGCCACGTGATCAGTGCATGATCAGCCACGTGATCAGTGCATGATCACACGTGATCAGTGCATGATCAGCCACGTGATCAGTGCATGATCAGCCACGTGATCAGTGCATGATCAGCCACGTGATCAGTGCATGATCAGCCACGTGATCAGTGCATGATCAGCCACGTGATCAGTGCATGATCAGCCACGTGATCAGTGCATGATCAGCCACGTGATCAGTGCATGATCAGCCACGTGATCAGTGCATGATCAGCCACGTGATCAGTGCATGATCAGCCACGTGATCAGTGCATGATCAGCCACGTGATCAGTGCATGATCAGCCACGTGATCAGTGCATGATCAGTCACGTGATCAGTGCATGATCAGTCACGTGATCAGTGCATGATCAGCCACGTGATCAGTGCATGATCAGCCACGTGATCAGTGCATGATCAGCCACGTGATCAGTGCATGATCAGCCACGTGATCAGTGCATGATCAGTCACGTGATCAGTGCATGATCAGCCACGTGATCAGTGCATGATCAGCCACGTGATCAGTGCATGATAGTCACGTGATCAGTGCATGATCAGCCACGTGATCAGTGCATGATCAGTCACGTGATCAGTGCATGATCAGCCACGTGATCAGTGCATGATCAGCCACGTGATCAGTGCATGATCAGTCACGTGATCAGTGCATGATCAGCCACGTGATCAGTGCATGATCAGCCACGTGATCAGTGCATGATCAGCCACGTGATCAGTGCATGATCAGTCACGTGATCAGTGCATGATCAGCCACGTGATCAGTGCATGATCAGCCACGTGATCAGTGCATGATCAGCCACGTGATCAGTGCATGATCAGCCACGTGATCAGTGCATGATCAGCACGTGATCAGTGCATGATCAGCCACGTGATCAGTGCATGATCAGCCACGTGATCAGTGCATGATCAGCCACGTGATCAGTGCATGATCAGCCACGTGATCAGTGCATGATCAGCCACGTGATCAGTGCATGATCAGCCACGTGATCAGTGCATGATCACACGTGATCAGTGCATGATCAGCCACGTGATCAGTGCATGATCAGCCACGTGATCAGTGCATGATCAGCCACGTGATCAGTGCATGATCAGCCACGTGATCAGTGCATGATCAGTCACGTGATCAGTGCATGATCAGCCACGTGATCAGTGCATGATCAGTCACGTGATCAGTGCATGATCAGTCACGTGAACAGTGCATGATCAGCCACGTGATCAGTGCATGATCAGCCACGTGATCAGTGCATGATCAGGCACGTGATCAGTGCATGATCAGTCACGTGATCAGTGCATGATCAGCCAGGTGATCAGTGCATGATCAGCCACGTGATCAGTGCATGATCAGCCACGTGATCAGTGCATGATCAGTCACGTGATCAGTGCATGATCAGCCACGTGATCAGTGCATGATAGCCACGTGATCAGTGCATGATCAGTCACGTGATCAGTGCATGATCAGCCACGTGATCAGTGCATGATCAGCCACGTGATCAGTGCATGATCAGTCACGTGATCAGTGCATGATCAGCCACGTGATCAGTGCATGATCAGCCACGTGATCAGTGCATGATCAGCCACGTGATCAGTGCATGATCAGCCACGTGATCAGTGCATGATCAGTCACGTGATCAGTGCATGATCAGCCACGTGATCAGTGCATGATCAGCCACGTGATCAGTGCATGATCAGCCACGTGATCAGTGCATGATCAGCACGTGATCAGTGCATGATCAGGCACGTGATCAGTGCATGATCAGCCACGTGATCAGTGCATGATCAGCCACGTGATCAGTGCATGATCAGCCACGTGATCAGTGCATGATCAGTCACGTGATCAGTGCATGATAGTCACGTGATCAGTGCATGATCAGCCACGTGATCAGTGCATGATCAGGCACGTGATCAGTGCATGATCAGTCACGTGATCAGTGCATGATCAGCACGTGATCAGTGCATGATCAGCCACGTGATCAGTGCATGATCAGTCACGTGATCAGTGCATGATCAGCACGTGATCAGTGCATGATCAGCACGTGATCAGTGCATGATCAGTCACGTGATCAGTGCATGATCAGCCACGTGATCAGTGCATGATAGCCACGTGATCAGTGCATGATCAGGCACGTGATCAGTGCATGATCAGCCACGTGATCAGTGCATGATCAGCCACGTGATCAGTGCATGATCAGCACGTGATCAGTGCATGATCAGTCACGTGATCAGTGCATGATCAGCCATGGGATCATTGCATGATAGCCATGTGATCAGTGCATGATAGCCCGTGATCAGTCATGATCAGCCACGTGATCAGTGCATGATCAGCCACGTGATCAGTGTATGATCAGCCACGTGATCAGTGCATGATCAGTCAAGTGATCAGTGTATGATCAGCCACTTGATCAGTGCATGATAGCCACCTGATCATTGCCTGCATTGACGTGATCAGTGCATGTGAAATCACGTGACAGTGCATGACAGTCACGTGATCAGTGTATGATCAGCCACGTGATTAGTTCATCTACAGTCACATGATCAGTGCATGATCAGCCATGTGATCAGTGCATGACAGTCACGTGATCAGTGTATGATCAGCCAGGTGATCAGAGCATGATCAGCCACGTGATCAGTGCATGATCTCGAGATCAGTGCATGATCAGCCACGTGATCAGTGCATGATAGTCACGTGACCAGTGCATGATCAGTCACGTGATCAGTGCATGATCAGCCATGTGATCAGTGCATGATAGCCATGTGATCAGTGCATGATAGCTCCGTGATCAGTGCATGATCAGCCATGTATTCAGTGCATGATCAGCCACGTGATCAGTGCATGATCAGCCACAGGATCAGTGCATGATCAGTCACGTGATCAGTGTATGATCAGCCACTTGATCAGTGCATGATAGCCACCTGATCAGTGCCTGCTTTGACGTGATCAGTGCATGTGAAATCACGTGACAGTGCATGCACAGCACGTGATCAGTGTATGATCAGCCACGTGATCAGTGCATCTACAGTCACATGAGCAGTGCATGATCAGCCATGTGATCAGTGCATGACAGTCACGTGATCAGTGTATGATCAGCCAGGTGATCAGTGCATGATAGCCACGTGATCAGTGCATGATCAGTATCGAGATCAGTGCATGATCAGCCACGTGATCAGTGCATGATCAGTCACGTGATCAGTGCATGATCAGTCACGTGATCAGTGTATGATCAGCCACGTGATCAGTGCATGATCAGCCACGTGATCAGTGCATGATCAGTCACGTGATCAGTGCATGATCAGCCACGTGATCAGTGCATGATAGTCATGTGATCAGTGCATGATCAGTCACGAGATCAGTGCATGATCAGCCACGTGATCAGTGTATGATCAGCCACGTGATCAGTGCATGATCAGGCACGTGATCAGTGCATGATCAGTCACGTGATCAGTGTATCATCAGCTTCGTGATCAGTGCATGATCAGCCACGTGATCAGTGCATGATCAGTCACGTGATCAGTGCATGATCAGCCACGTGATCAGTGCATGATAGCCACGTGATCAGTGCATGATCAGTCACGTGATCAGTGCATGATCAGCCATGTGATCAGTGCATGATCAGCCATGTGATCAGTGCATGATCAGTCACGTGATCAGTGCATGATCAGTCACGTGATCAGTGCATGATCAGCCATGTGATCAGTGCATGATCAGCCACGTGATCAGTGCATGATCAGCCACGTGATCAGTGCATGATCAGTCACGTGATCAGTGTATGATCAGCTTCGTGATCAGTGCATGATCAGCCACGTGATCAGTGCATGATAGCCACGTGATCAGTGCATGATCAGCCAAGTGATCAGTGCATGATCAGGCACGTGATCACTGCATGATCAGTCACGTGAACAGTGTATCATCAGCTTCGTGATCAGTGCATGATCAGCCACGAGATCAGTGCATGATCAGGCACGTGAAGGGTGCATGATCATTCACGTGTTCAGTAATGACAGCCAGGTTATCAGTGCATGATCAGGCAGGTGATCAGTGCATGCACAGTCTCCTGATCAGTGTATGATCAGCTTCGTGGTAAGTGCATGATCAGTCAAGTGATCAGGGCATGCTAATCATGAGATCACTGCATGACAGCTAAGCAATCAGTGCATGATCAGTCACGTGATCAGTGCATGATCAGCCACGTGATCAGTGCATGATAGCCACGTGATCAGTGCATGATCAGCCACGTGATCAGTGCATGATCAGGCAGGTGATCAGTGCATGATCAGTCACGTGATCAGTGTATGATCAGCCACGTGATCAGTGCATGATAGCCACGTGACCACTGCATGATCAGTCACGTGATCAGTGCATGATGAGCCATGGGATAATTGCATGATAGCCATGTGATCAGTGCATGATAGCTCCGTGATCAGCGCATGATCAGCCACGTATTCAGTGCATGATCAGCCACGTGATCAGTGTATGATCAGCCACATGATCAGTGCATATGCAGTCAAGTGATCAGTGTATGATCAGCCACTTGATCAGTGCATGATAGCCACCTGATCATTGCCTGCATTGACGTGATCAGTGCATGTGAAATCACGTGACAGTGCATGCACAGTCACGTGATCAGTGTATGATCAGCCACGTGATCAGTTCATCTACAGTCACATGATCAGTGCATGATCAGCCATGTGATTAGTACATGACAGTCACGTGATCAGTGTATGATCAGCCAGGTGATCAGTGCATGATAGCCACGTGATCAGTGCATGATCAGTCTCGTGATCAGTGCATGATCAGCCACGTGATCAGTGCATGATAGTCATGTGACCACTGCATGATCAGTCACGTGATCAGTGCATGATGAGCCATGGGATAATTGCATGATAGCCATGTGATCAGTGCATGATAGCTCCGTGATCAGTGCATGATCAGCCATGTATTCAGTGCATGATCAGCCACGTGATCACTGTATGATCAGCCACAGGATCAGTGCATATGCAGTCAAGTGATCAGTGTATGATCAGCCACTTGATCAGTGCATGATAGCCACCTGATCAGTGCCTGCTTTGACGTGATCAGTGCATGTGAAATCACGTGACTAGTGCATGCACAGTCACGTGATCACTGTATGATCAGCCACGTGATTAGTTCATCTACAGTCACATGAGCAGTGCATGATCAGCCATGTGATCAGTACATGCACAGTCACGTGGATCAGTGTATGATCAGCCAGGTGATCAGTGCATGATAGCCAGGTGACCAGTGCATGATCAGTATCGAGATCAGTGCATGATCAGGCACGTGATCAGTGCATGATCAGTCACGTGATCAGTGCATGATCAGTCACGAGATCAGTGTATGATCAGCCAGGTGATCAGTGCATGATAGCCACGTGATCAGTGCATGATGAGTCACAAGATAAGTCCATGATCAGGCACGTGTTCACTGCATGATAGTCATGTGATCAGTGAATGCTCAGTCACGAGATTAGTACAAGATCAGCCACGTGCTCAGTGTATGATCAGCCAAGTGATCAGTGCATGATCAGGCACGTGTTCACTGCATGATCAGTCACGTGAACAGTGTATCATCAGCTTCGTGATCAGTGCATGATCAGCCACGAGATCAGTGCATGATCAGGCAGGTGATCAGTGCATGATCAGTCACGTGATCAGTGCATGATCAGCCACGTGATCAGTGCATGATCAGGCACGTGATCAGTGCATGACAGTCACGTGATCAGTGCATGATCAGCTCGTGATCAGTACATGATCAGTCACGTGATCAGTGCATGATCAGTCACGTGATCAGTGCATGATCAGCCACGTGATCAGTGCATGATAGCCACGTGACCAGTGCATCATCAGTATCGAGATCAGTGCATGATCAGCCACGTGATCAGTGCATGATCAGGCACGTGATCAGTGCATGATCAGTCACGTGATCAGTGTATGATCAGCCACGTGATCAGTGCATGATAGCCACGTGACCACTGCATGATCAGTCACGGATCAGTGCATGATGAGCCATGGGATAATTGCATGATAGCCATGTGATCAGTGCATGATAGTCATGTGATCAGTGAATGCTCAGTCACGTGATTAGTGCAAGATCAGTCACGTGTTCAGTGTATGACAGCCAGGTGATCAGTGCATGATCAGGCACGTGTTCACTGCATGATCAGTCACGTGAACAGTGTATCATCAGCTCGTGATCAGTGCATGATCAGCCACGAGATCAGTGCATGATCAGGCACGTGATCAGTGCATGATCATTCACGTGTTCAGTGTATGACAGCCAGGTGATCAGTGCATGATCAGGCAGGTGATCAGTGCATGACAGTCACCTTATCAGTGTATGATCAGCACGTGATCAGTGCATGATCAGTCACGTGATCAGTGCATGATCAGTCACGTGATCAGTGCATGATCAGCCACGTGATCAGTGCATGATAGCCACGTGATCAGTGCATGATCAGTATCGTGATCAGTGCATGATCAGTCACGTGATCAGTGCATGATCAGTCACGTGATCAGTGCATGATCAGCCATGTGATCAGTGCATGATCAGTCACGTGATCAGTGCATGATCAGTCACGTGATCAGTGCATGATCAGCCACGTGATCAGTGCATGATCAGTACGTGATCAGTGCATGATCAGCCACGTGATCAGTGCATGATCAGCCACGTGATCAGTGCATGATCAGCCAAGTGATCAGTGCATGATCAGCCACGTGATCAGTGCATGATAGCCACGTGATCAGTGCATGATCAGTCACGTGATCAGTGCATGATCAGCCATGTGATCAGTGCATGATAGCCATGTGATCAGTGCATGATAGTCATGTGATCAGTGCATGATCAGTCACGTGATCAGTGCATGATCAGCCACGTGATCAGTGCATGATCAGCCACGTGATCAGTGCATGATCAGGCACGTGATCAGTGCATGATCAGTCACGTGATCAGTGTATGATCAGCTTCGTGATCAGTGCATGATCAGCCACGTGATCAGTGCATGATCAGTCACGTGATCAGTGCATGATCAGTCACGTGATCAGTGTATGATCAGCCACGTGATCAGTGCATGATCAGCCACGTGATCAGTGCATGACAGTCACGTGATCAGTGTATGATCAGCCACGTGATCAGTGCATGATCAGTCACGTGATCAGTGCATGATCAGTCACGTGATCAGTGCATGATCAGCCACGTGATCAGTGCATGATAGCCACGTGATCAGTGCATGATCAGTCACAAGATCAGTGCATGATCAGCCACGTGATCAGTGCATGATCAGTCATGTGATCAGTGCATGATCAGTCACGTGATCAGTGCATGATCAGCCACGTGATCAGTGCATGATCAGCCAAGTGATCAGTGCATGATCAGGCACGTGATCAGTGCATGATCAGTCACGTGATCAGTGTATCATCAGCTTCGTGATCAGTGCATGATCAGCCACGTGATCAGTGCATGATCAGGCACGTGATCAGTGCATGATCATTCACGTGATCAGTGTATGATCAGCCACGTTATCAGTGCATGATCAGCCACGTGATCAGTGCATGCACAGTCACGTGATCAGTGCATGATCAGCTTCGTGATCAGTGCATGATCAGTCACGTGATCAGTGCATGATCAGTCACGTGATCAGTGCATGATCAGCCACGTGATCAGTGCATGATAGCCACGTGATCAGTGCATGATCAGTACGTGATCAGTGCATGATCAGCCACGTGATCAGTGCATGATCAGGCACGTGATCAGTGCATGATCAGTCACGTGATCAGTGCATGATCAGCCACGTGATCAGTGCATGATAGCCACGTGATCAGTGCATGATCAGTCACGTGATCAGTGCATGATGAGCCATGGGATCAGTGCATGATAGCCATGTGATCAGTGCATGATAGTCATGTGATCAGTGCATGCTCAGTCACGAGATTAGTACATGATCAGCCACGTGATCAGTGCATGATCAGCCACGTGATCAGTGCATGATCAGGCACGTGATCAGTGCATGATCAGTCACGTGATCAGTGTATCATCAGCTTCGTGATCAGTGCATGATCAGCCACGTGATCAGTGCATGATCAGGCACGTGATCGGTGCATGATCATTCACGTGATCAGTGTATGACAGCCAGGTGATCAGTGCATGATCAGGCACGTGATCAGTGCATGACAGTCACGTGATCAGTGTATGATCAGCACGTGATCAGTGCATGATCAGTCACGTGATCAGTGCATGATCAGTCACGTGATCAGTGCATGATCAGCCACGTGATCAGTGCATGATAGCCACGTGATCAGTGCATGATCAGTCACGTGATCAGTGCATGATCAGCCACGTGATCAGTGCATGATCAGTCACGTGATCAGTGCATGATCAGCCACGTGATCAGTGCATGATCAGCCACGTGATCAGTGCATGATCAGTCACGTGATCAGTGCATGATCAGCCACGTGATCAGTGCATGATCAGTACGTGATCAGTGCATGATCAGCCACGTGATCAGTGCATGATCAGCCACGTGATCAGTGCATGATCAGCCACGTGATCAGTGCATGATCAGCCACGTGATCAGTGCATGATAGTCACGTGATCAGTGCATGATCAGTCACGTGATCAGTGCATGATCAGCCACGTGATCAGTGCATGATAGCCACGTGATCAGTGCATGATAGTCATGTGATCAGTGCATGATCAGTCACGAGATCAGTGCAAGATCAGCCACGTGATCAGTGTATGATCAGCCACGTGATCAGTGCATGATCAGGCACGTGATCAGTGCATGATCAGTCACGTGATCAGTGTATGATCAGCTTCGTGATCAGTGCATGATCAGCCACGTGATCAGTGCATGATCAGGCACGTGATCAGTGCATGATCAGTCACGTGATCAGTGTATGACAGCCAGGTGATCAGTGCATGATCAGGCAGGTGATCAGTGCATGCACAGTCTCGTGATCAGTGTATGATCAGCCACGTGATCAGTGCATGATCAGTCACGTGATCAGTGCATGATCAGTCACGTGATCAGTGCATGATCAGCCAGGTGATCAGTGCATGATCAGCCACGTGATCAGTGCATGATCAGTCACAAGATCAGTGCATGATCAGCCACGTGATCAGTGCATGATAGTCATGTGATCAGTGCATGCTCAGTCACGAGATTAGTACATGATCAGCCACGTGATCAGTGTATGATCAGCCAAGTGATCAGTGCATGATCAGCCACGTGATCAGTGCATGATCAGTCACGTGATCAGTGTATGATCAGCTTCGTGATCAGTGCATGATCAGCCACGTGATCAGTGCATGATCAGGCACGTGAAGGGTGCATGATCATTCACGTGTTCAGTGTATGACAGCCAGGTGATCAGTGCATGATCAGCCACGTGATCAGTGCATGCACAGTCTCCTTATCAGTGTATGCTCAGCTTCGTGATCAGTGCATGATCAGTCACGTGATCAGTGCATGATCAGTCACGTGATCAGTGTATGATCAGCCAGGTGATCAGTGCATGATAGCCAGGTGATCAGTGCATGATCAGTATCGTGATCAGTGCATGATCAGCCACGTGATCAGTGCATGATAGCCACGTGATCAGTGCATGATCAGTCACGTGATCAGTGCATGATCAGCCATGGGATCAGTGCATGATAGCCGTGATCAGTGCATGATCAGTCACGTGATCAGTGCATGATCAGTCACGTGATCAGTGCATGATCAGCCACGTGATCAGTGTATGATCAGTCACGTGATCAGTGCATGATCAGCCACGTGATCAGTGCATGATAGCCACGTGATCAGTGCATGATCAGTATCGTGATCAGTGCATGATCAGCCACGTGATCAGTGCATGATCAGGCAGGTGATCAGTGCATGATCAGTCACGTGATCAGTGTATGATCAGCCACGTGATCAGTGCATGATAGCCACGTGATCAGTGCATGATCAGTCACGTGATCAGTGCATGATGAGCCATGGGATCATTGCATGATAGCCATGTGATCAGTGCATGATAGCTCCATGATCAGTGCATGATCAGCCACGTATCAGTGCATGATCAGCCACGTGATCAGTGCATGATCAGCCACGTGATCAGTGCATGATCAGTCACGTGATCAGTGTATGATCAGCCACGTGATCAGTGCATGAAGCCACGTGATCAGTGCATGCATTGACGTGATCAGTGCATGTGAAATCACGTGATCAGTGCACAGTCACGTGATCACTATGATCAGTCACGTGATCAGTGCATGATGAGCCATGGGATAAGTGCATGATAGCCATGTGATCAGTGCATGATAGTCATGTGATCAGTGAATGCTCAGTCAGTTAGTGCATGATCAGCCACGTGCTTAGTGTATGATCAGCCAAGTGATCAGTGCATGATCAGCCACGTGTTCACTGCATGATCAGTCACGTGATCAGTGTATCATCAGCTTCGTGATCAGTGCATGATCAGCCACGAGATCAGTGCATGATCAGGCACGTGATCAGTGCATGATCATTCACGTGATCAGTGTATGACAGCCAGGTGATCAGTGCATGATCAGCCACGTGATCACTGTATGATCAGCCACGTGATCAGTGCATGATGCAGTCAACGTGATCAGTATGATCAGCCACGTGATCAGTGCATGATAGCCACGTGATCAGTGCATGATCAGCCACGTGATCAGTGCATGATCAGTCACGTGAACAGTGTATCATCAGCATCGTGATCAGTGCATGATCAGCCACGTGATCAGTGCATGATCAGCCACGTGATCAGTGCATGATCATTCACGTGTTCAGTGTATGATCAGTCACGTGATCAGTGTATCATCAGCTTCGTGATCAGTGCATGATCAGCCACGTGATCAGTGCATGATAGCCACGTGATCAGTGCATGATCAGTCACGTGATCAGTGTATGATCAGCTTCGTGATCAGTGCATGATCAGCCACGTGATCAGTGCATGATAGCCACGTGATCAGTGCATGATCAGTCACGTGATCAGTGCATGATCAGCCATGTGATCAGTGCATGATAGCCATGTGATCAGTGCATGATAGTCACGTGATCAGTGCATGATCAGTCACGTGATCAGTGCATGATCAGCCACGTGATCAGTGTATGATCAGCCACGTGATCAGTGCATGATCAGCCACGTGATCAGTGCATGATCAGTCACGTGAACAGTGTATGATCAGCTTCGTGATCAGTGCATGATCAGCCACGTGATCAGTGCATGATCAGCCACGTGATCAGTGCATGATCAGTCACGTGATCAGTGTATGATCAGCTTCGTGATCAGTGCATGATCAGCCACGTGATCAGTGCATGATAGCCACGTGATCAGTGCATGATCAGTCACGTGATCAGTGCATGATGAGCCATGGGATCAGTGCATGATAGCCATGTGATCAGTGCATGATAGTCATGTGATCAGTGCATGATCAGTCACGTGATCAGTGCATGATCAGCCACGTGATCAGTGCATGATCAGCCAGTGATCAGTGCATGATCAGGCACGTGATCAGTGCATGATCAGTCACGTGATCAGTGTATGATCAGCTTCGTGATCAGTGCATGATCAGCCACGTGATCAGTGCATGATCAGCACGTGAAGTGTGCATGATCAGTCACGTGATCAGTGCATGATCAGTCACGTGATCAGTGCATGATCAGCCACGTGATCAGTGCATGATAGCCACGTGATCAGTGCATGATCAGTACGTGATCAGTGCATGATCAGCCCGTGATCAGTGCATGATCAGGCACGTGATCAGTGCATGATCAGTCACGTGATCAGTGCATGATCAGCCACGTGATCAGTGCATGATCAGCCAAGTGATCAGTGCATGATCAGGCACGTGATCAGTGCATGATCAGTCACGTGATCAGTGCATGATCAGCTTCGTGATCAGTGCATGATCAGCCACGTGATCAGTGCATGATCAGCCACGTGATCAGTGCATGATCAGTCACGTGATCAGTGCATGATCAGTCACGTGATCAGTGTATGATCAGCCAGGTGATCAGTGCATGATCAGCCACGTGATCAGTGCATGATCAGCCACGTGATCAGTGCATGATCAGTCACGTGATCAGTGTATCATCAGCATCGTGATCAGTGCATGATCAGCCACGTGATCAGTGCATGATAGCCACGTGATCAGTGCATGATCAGTCACGTGATCAGTGCATGATCAGCCATGTGATCATTGCATGATAGCCATGTGATCAGTGCATGATAGTCATGTGATCAGTGCATGATCAGTCACGTGATCAGTGCATGATCAGCCACGTGATCAGTGCATGATCAGCCACGTGATCAGTGCATGATCAGCCACGTGATCAGTGCATGATCAGTCACGTGATCAGTGTATGATCAGCTTCGTGATCAGTGCATGATCAGCCACGTGATCAGTGCATGATAGCCACGTGACAGTGCATGATCAGTCACGTGATCAGTGCATGATCAGCCACGTGATCAGTGCATGATCAGCCACGTGATCAGTGCATGATCAGTCACGTGATCAGTGTATGATCAGCCACGTGATCAGTGCATGATCAGCCACGTGATCAGTGCATGATCAGTCACGTGATCAGTGCATGATCAGCCACGTGATCAGTGCATGATAGTCACGTGATCAGTGCATGATCAGTCACGTGATCAGTGCATGATCAGCCACGTGATCAGTGCATGATCAGCCACGTGATCAGTGCATGATCAGGCACGTGATCAGTGCATGATCAGTCACGTGATCAGTGCATGATCAGCTTCGTGATCAGTGCATGATCAGCCACGTGATCAGTGCATGATAGCCACGTGATCAGTGCATGATCAGTCACGTGATCAGTGTATGATCAGCCACGTGATCAGTGCATGATCAGCCACGTGATCAGTGCATGATAGCCACGTGATCAGTGCATGATCAGTCACGTGATCAGTGCATGATGAGCCATGTGATCAGTGCATGATAGCCACGTGATCAGTGCATGATAGTCATGTGATCAGTGCATGATCAGTCACGTGATCAGTGCATGATCAGCCACGTGATCAGTGTATGATCAGCCACGTGATCAGTGCATGATCAGCCACGTGATCAGTGCATGATCAGTCACGTGATCAGTGTATGATCAGCTTCGTGATCAGTGCATGATCAGCCACGGATCAGTGCATGATCAGCCACGTGATCAGTGCATGATCAGTCACGTGATCAGTGCATGATCAGCCACGTGATCAGTGCATGATCAGCCACGTGATCAGTGCATGATAGCCACGTGATCAGTGCATGATCAGTCACGTGATCAGTGCATGATCAGCCATGGGATCAGTGCATGATAGCCACGTGATCAGTGCATGATAGTCATGTGATCAGTGCATGATCAGTCACGTGATCAGTGCATGATCAGCCACGTGATCAGTGCATGATCAGCCACGTGATCAGTGCATGATCAGCCACGTGATCAGTGCATGATCAGCCACGTGATCAGTGCATATCAGTCACGTGATCAGTGCATGATCAGCCACGTGATCAGTGCATGATAGCCACGTGATCAGTGCATGCATTGACGTGATCAGTGCATGTGAAATCACGTGACAGTGCATGACAGTCACGTGATCAGTGCATGATCAGCCACGTGATCAGTGCATGATCAGTCACGTGATCAGTGCATGATCAGCCACGTGATCAGTGCATGATCAGTCACGTGATCAGTGCATGATCAGCCAGGTGATCAGTGCATGATCAGCCACGTGATCAGTGCATGATCAGTCACGTGATCAGTGCATGATCAGCCACGTGATCAGTGCATGATAGTCACGTGATCAGTGCATGATCAGTCACGTGATCAGTGCATGATCAGCCATGTGATCAGTGCATGATAGCCACGTGATCAGTGCATGATAGCTCCGTGATCAGTGCATGATCAGCCACGTGATCAGTGCATGATCAGCCACGTGATCAGTGCATGATCAGCCACGTGATCAGTGCATGATCAGTCACGTGATCAGTGTATGATCAGCCACGTGATCAGTGCATGATAGCCACGTGATCAGTGCATGCATTGACGTGATCAGTGCATGTGAAGTCACGTGATCAGTGCATGACAGTCACGTGATCAGTGCATGATCAGCCACGTGATCAGTGCATGACAGTCACATGATCAGTGCATGATCAGCCACGTGATCAGTGCATGATCAGTCACGTGATCAGTGTATGATCAGCCACGTGATCAGTGCATGATAGCCACGTGATCAGTGCATGATCAGTCACGTGATCAGTGCATGATCAGCCACGTGATCAGTGCATGATAGCCACGTGATCAGTGCATGATCAGTCACGTGATCAGTGCATGATCAGTCACGTGATCAGTGCATGATCAGCCACGTGATCAGTGCATGATCAGCCACGTGATCAGTGCATGATCAGGCACGTGATCAGTGCATGATCAGTCACGTGATCAGTGTATGATCAGCTTCGTGATCAGTGCATGATCAGCCACGTGATCAGTGCATGATCAGCCACGTGATCAGTGCATGATCAGTCACGTGATCAGTGCATGATCAGCCATGGTGATCAGTGCATGATCAGTCACGTGATCAGTGCATGATAGCCACGTGATCAGTGCATGATCAGCCACGTGATCAGTGCATGATCAGTCACGTGATCAGTGCATGATCAGCCACGT
Organism: Bos javanicus; assembly: GCF_032452875.1. Classification (NCBI taxonomy): domain Eukaryota; kingdom Metazoa; phylum Chordata; class Mammalia; order Artiodactyla; family Bovidae; genus Bos; species Bos javanicus. The sequence goes on along the minus strand of NW_026894726.1, from coordinate 60,940 downwards.
GATCAGTGCATGATCAGTCACGTGATCAGTGCATGATCAGCCACGTGATCAGTGCATGATAGCCACGTGATCAGTGCATGATCAGTACGAATCAGTGCATGATCAGCCACGTGATCAGTGCATGATCAGCCACGTGATCAGTGCATGATCAGTCACGTGATCAGTGCATGATCAGCCACGTGATCAGTGCATGATAGCCACGTGATCAGTGCATGATCAGTCACGTGATCAGTGCATGATCAGCCATAGGATCAGTGCATGATAGCCATGTGATCAGTGCATGATAGTCATGTGATCAGTGCATGATCAGTCACGTGATCAGTGCATGATCAGCCACGTGATCAGTGCATGATCAGCCACGTGATCAGTGCATGATCAGCACGTGATCAGTGCATGATCAGTCACGTGATCAGTGTATGATCAGCCACGTGATCAGTGCATGATCAGCCACGTGATCAGTGCATGATCAGGCACGTGATCAGTGCATGATCATTCACGTGATCAGTGCATGACAGCCAGGTGATCAGTGCATGATCAGCCACGTGATCAGTGCATGCACAGTCACGTGATCAGTGTATGATCAGCACGTGATCAGTGCATGATCAGTCACGTGATCAGTGCATGATAGCCACGTGATCAGTGCATGATCAGTACGTGATCAGTGCATGATCAGCCACGTGATCAGTGCATGATCAGTCACGTGATCAGTGTATGATCAGCCACGTGATCAGTGCATGATAGCCACGTGATCAGTGCATGATCAGTCACGTGATCAGTGCATGATCAGCCACGTGATCAGTGCATGATAGCCATGTGATCAGTGCATGATAGTCATGTGATCAGTGAATGATCAGTCACGTGATCAGTGCATGATCAGCCACGTGATCAGTGCATGATCAGCCACGTGATCAGTGCATGATCAGCCACGTGATCAGTGCATGATCAGTCACGTGATCAGTGTATCATCAGCTTCGTGATCAGTGCATGATCAGCCACGATCAGTGCATGATCAGGCACGTGAAGGGTGCATGATCATTCACGTGATCAGTGTATGACAGCCAGGTGATCAGTGCATGATCAGCCACGTGATCAGTGCATGCACAGTCACGTGATCAGTGTATCAGCCACGTGAAGTGCATGATCAGTCACGTGATCAGTGCATGATAGCCACGTGATCAGTGCATGATCAGTACGTGATCAGTGCATGATCAGGCACGTGATCAGTGCATGATCAGTCACGTGATCAGTGCATGATCAGCCACGTGATCAGTGCATGATAGCCACGTGATCAGTGCATGATCAGTCACGTGATCAGTGCATGATCAGCCACGTGATCAGTGCATGATAGCCACGTGATCAGTGCATGATAGCACGTGATCAGTGCATGATCAGCCACGTGATCAGTGCATGATCAGCCACGTGATCAGTGCATGATCAGCCACGTGATCAGTGCATGATCAGCCACGTGATCAGTGCATGATCAGCCACGTGATCAGTGCATGATCAGCCACGTGATCAGTGCATGATCAGCACGTGATCAGTGCATGATCAGCCACGTGATCAGTGCATGATCAGCCACGTGATCAGTGCATGATCAGCCACGTGATCAGTGCATGACAGTCACGTGATCAGTGTATGATCAGCTTCGTGATCAGTGCATGATCAGTCACGTGATCAGTGCATGATCAGCCACGTGATCAGTGCATGATAGCCACGTGATCAGTGCATGACAGTCACGTGATCAGTGTATGATCAGCCGTGATCAGTGCATGATCAGCCACGTGATCAGTGCATGATCAGGCCCGTGATCAGTGCATGATCATTCATGTGATCAGTGCATGACATACACGTGATCAGTGCATGATCAGGCACATGATCAGTGCATGATCAGTCACGTGATCAGTGCATGATCAGCCATGTGATCAGTGCATGATCACAACATGATCAGTGATGATCAGCCACGTGATCAGTGCATGATCAGCCACGTGATCAGTGCATGATCAGCAAGGTGATCAGTGCATGACAGTCACGTGATCAGTGTATGATCAGCCGTGATCAGTGCATGATCAGTCACATGATCAGTGCATGATCAGCCACGTGATCAGTGCATGATCAGCCACGTGATCAGTGCATGATCAGTCACGTGATCAGTGCATGATCATCCACATGATCAGTAATGTGCAGTCCCATGATCAGTGCATGATAGCCACGTGATCAGTGCATGATCAGTCACGTGATCAGTGCATGATCAGTCACGTGATCAGTGTATGATCAGCCACGTGATCAGTGCATGATCAGTCACGTGATCAGTGCATGATAGCCATGTGATCAGTGCATGATCAGTCACGTGATCAGTGCATGATCAGCCACGTGATCAGTGCATGATCAGCCAGGTGATCATTGATTGCATGATCAGTCACGTGATCAGTGTATGATAGCCACGTGATCAGTGCATGATAGCCACTGATCAGTGCATGATCAGTCACGTGATCAGTGCATGATCATCCACGTGATCAGTGCATGATCAGTCACGTGATCAGTGCATGATCAGCACGTGATCAGTGCATGATAGCCACGTGATCAGTGCATGATAGCCACGTGATCAGTGCATGATCAGCAACGTGATCAGTGCATGATCAGCCACGTGATCAGTGCATGATCAGCCACGTGATCAGTGTATGATCAGCCACGTGATCAGTGCATGATGCAGTCACGTGATCAGTGTATGATCAGCCACGTGATCAGTGCATGATCAGGCACGTGATCAGTGCATGATCAGTCACGTGATCAGTGCATGATAGCCACGTGATCAGTGCATGATCAGCCACGTGATCAGTGCATGATCAGTCATGTGATCAGTGCATGACAGTCAGGTGATCAGTGTATGATCAGCTTCGTGATCAGTGCATGATCAGCCACGTGATCAGTGCATGATCAGCCACGTGATCAGTGCATGATCAGTCATGATAAGTGCATGATCAGGCACGTGATCAGTGCATGATCAGCCACGTGATCAGTGCATGATCAGTCACATGATCAGTGCATGATCAGCCACGTGATCAGTGCATGATCAGCCACGTGATCAGTGCATGATCAGTAACGTGATCAGTGCATGATCAGCCACGTGATCAGTGCATGATCAGCCACGTGATCAGTGCATGATCAGCCACGTGATCAGTGCATGATCAGCCACGTGATCAGTGCATGATCAGTCACGTGATCAGTGCATGATCAGCCACGTGATCAGTGCATGATCAGCCACGTGATCAGTGCATGACAGTCACGTGATCAGTGCATGATCAGCTTCGTGATCAGTGCATGATCAGTCACGTGATCAGTGCATGATCAGCCAGTGATCAGTGCATGATAGCCACGTGATCAGTGCATGATCAGCCACGTGATCAGTGCATGATCAGTCACGTGATCAGTGCATGATAGCCACGTGATCAGTGCATGATCAGCCACGTGATCAGTGCATGACAGTCACGTGATCAGTGCATGATCAGCACGTGATCAGTGCATGATCAGCCACGTGATCAGTGCATGATCAGCAGTGATCAGTGCATGATCAGTCACGTGATCAGTGCATGATCAGCCAGTGATCAGTGCATGATCAGCCACGTGATCAGTGCATGATCAGCCACGTGATCAGTGCATGATAGCCACGTGATCAGTGCATGATCAGTCACGTGATCAGTGCATGATCAGTCACGTGATCAGTGCATGATAGCCACGTGATCAGTGCATGATCAGTCATGTGATCAGTGCATGATAGCACATGATCAGTGCATGATCAGCCACGTGATCAGTGCATGATAGCCACGTGATCAGTGCATGATCAGTCACGTGATCAGTGTATGATCAGCCACGTGATCAGTGCATGATCAGCCACGTGATCAGTGCATGATCAGCCACGTGATCAGATGCATGATACAACGTGATCAGTGCATGATCAGCCACGTGATCAGTGCATGATCAGCCACGTGATCAGTGCATGATCAGCCACGTGATCAGTGCATGATCAGCCACGTGATCAGTGCATGATCAGCCACGTGATCAGTGCATGATCAGCCACGTGATCAGTGCATGATCAGCCACGTGATCAGTGCATGATCAGTCACGTGATCAGTGCATGATCAGCACATGATCAGTGCATGATCAGCCACGTGATCAGTGCATGATCAGCCACGTGATCAGTGCATGATCAGCCACGTGATCAGTGCATGATCAGTCACGTGATCAGTGCATGATCAGCCACGTGATCAGTGCATGATCAGCCACGTGATCAGTGCATGATCAGTCACGTGATCAGTGCATGATCAGTCACGTGATCAGTGCATGATCAGCCACGTGATCAGTGCATGATCAGCCACGTGATCAGTGCATGATCAGTCACGTGATCAGTGCATGATCAGCCACGTGATCAGTGCATGATCAGTCACGTGATCAGCATGATCAGTCACGTGATCAGTGCATGATCAGTCACGTGATCAGTGCATGATCAGCCACGTGATCAGTGCATGATCAGCCACGTGATCAGTGCATGATCAGCACGTGATCAGTGCATGATCAGCCACGTGATCAGTGCATGATCAGCCACGTGATCAGTGCATGATCAGCCACGTGATCAGTGCATGATCAGCCACGTGATCAGTGCATGACAGTCACGTGATCAGTGCATGATCAGCCACGTGATCAGTGCATGATCAGCCACGTGATCAGTGCATGATCAGGCACGTGATCAGTGCATGATCAGTCACGTGATCAGTGCATGATCAGGTGATCAGTGCATGATCAGCCACGTGATCAGTGCATGACAGTCACGTGATCAGTGCATGATCAGCCACGTGATCAGTGCATGATCAGCCACGTGATCAGTGCATGATCAGGCACGTGATCAGTGCATGATCAGTCACGTGATCAGTGCATGATCAGCCACGTGATCAGTGCATGATCAGGCACGTGATCAGTGCATGATCAGTCACGTGATCAGTGCATGATCAGCCACGTGATCAGTGCATGATCAGCCACGTGATCAGTGCATGATCAGCCACGTGATCAGTGCATGATCAGCCACGTGATCAGTGCATGATCAGTCACGTGATCAGTGCATGATCAGCCACGTGATCAGTGCATGATCAGCCACGTGATCAGTGCATGATCAGCCACGTGATCAGTGCATGATCAGTCACGTGATCAGTGCATGATCAGTCACGTGATCAGTGCATGATCAGCCACGTGATCAGTGCATGATCAGTCACGTGATCAGTGCATGATCAGCCACGTGATCAGTGCATGATAGCCACGTGATCAGTGCATGATCAGTCACGTGATCAGTGCATGATCAGCCACGTGATCAGTGCATGATAGCCACGTGATCAGTGCATGATCAGCCACGTGATCAGTGCATGATCAGCCACGTGATCAGTGCATGATCAGCCACGTGATCAGTGCATGATCAGCCACGTGATCAGTGCATGATCAGTCACGTGATCAGTGCATGATCAGCCACGTGATCAGTGCATGATCAGCCACGTGATCAGTGCATGATCAGCCACGTGATCAGTGCATGATCAGTCACGTGATCAGTGCATGATCAGCCACGTGATCAGTGCATGATCAGCCACGTGATCAGTGCATGATCAGCCACGTGATCAGTGCATGATCAGTCACGTGATCAGTGCATGATCAGTCACGTGATCAGTGCATGATCAGCCACGTGATCAGTGCATGATCAGCCACGTGATCAGTGCATGATCAGCCACGTGATCAGTGCATGATCAGTCACGTGATCAGTGCATGATCAGTCACGTGATCAGTGCATGATCAGCCACGTGATCAGTGCATGATCAGCCACGTGATCAGTGCATGATCAGCCACGTGATCAGTGCATGATCAGTCACGTGATCAGTGCATGATAGCCACGTGATCAGTGCATGATCAGCCACGTGATCAGTGCATGATCAGTCACGTGATCAGTGCATGATCAGTCACGTGATCAGTGCATGATCAGCCACGTGATCAGTGCATGATCAGCCACGTGATCAGTGCATGATCAGCACGTGATCAGTGCATGATCAGCCACGTGATCAGTGCATGATCAGCCACGTGATCAGTGCATGATCAGCCACGTGATCAGTGCATGATCAGTCACGTGATCAGTGCATGATCAGCCACGTGATCAGTGCATGATCAGCCACGTGATCAGTGCATGATCAGTCACGTGATCAGTGCATGATCAGCCACGTGATCAGTGCATGATCAGCCACGTGATCAGTGCATGATCAGCCACGTGATCAGTGCATGATCAGTCACGTGATCAGTGCATGATCAGCCACGTGATCAGTGCATGATCAGCCACGTGATCAGTGCATGATCACGTGATCAGTGCATGATCAGTCACGTGATCAGTGCATGATCAGCCACGTGATCAGTGCATGATCAGCCACGTGATCAGTGCATGATCAGCCACGTGATCAGTGCATGATCAGCCACGTGATCAGTGCATGATCAGCCACGTGATCAGTGCATGATCAGCCACGTGATCAGTGCATGATCAGCCACGTGATCAGTGCATGATCAGCCACGTGATCAGTGCATGATCAGCCACGTGATCAGTGCATGATCAGCCACGTGATCAGTGCATGATCAGTCACGTGATCAGTGCATGATCAGCCACGTGATCAGTGCATGATCAGCCACGTGATCAGTGCATGATCAGTCACGTGATCAGTGCATGATCAGCCACGTGATCAGTGCATGATCAGCCACGTGATCAGTGCATGATCAGTCACGTGATCAGTGCATGATCAGCCACGTGATCAGTGCATGATCAGCCACGTGATCAGTGCATGATCAGCCACGTGATCAGTGCATGATCAGTCACGTGATCAGTGCATGATCAGCCACGTGATCAGTGCATGATCAGCCACGTGATCAGTGCATGATCAGCCACGTGATCAGTGCATGATCAGTCACGTGATCAGTGCATGATCAGCCACGTGATCAGTGCATGATCAGCCACGTGATCAGTGCATGATCAGCCACGTGATCAGTGCATGATCAGCCACGTGATCAGTGCATGATAGCCACGTGATCAGTGCATGATCAGCCACGTGATCAGTGCATGATCAGCCACGTGATCAGTGCATGATCAGCCACGTGATCAGTGCATGATCAGCCACGTGATCAGTGCATGATCAGTCACGTGATCAGTGCATGATCAGTCACGTGATCAGTGCATGATCAGCCACGTGATCAGTGCATGATCAGCCACGTGATCAGTGCATGATCAGCCACGTGATCAGTGCATGATCAGCCACGTGATCAGTGCATGATCAGCCACGTGATCAGTGCATGATCAGCCACGTGATCAGTGCATGATCAGCCACGTGATCAGTGCATGATCAGTCACGTGATCAGTGCATGATCAGCCACGTGATCAGTGCATGATCAGCCACGTGATCAGTGCATGATCAGTCACGTGATCAGTGCATGATCAGCACGTGATCAGTGCATGATCAGTCACGTGATCAGTGCATGATCAGTCACGTGATCAGTGCATGATCAGCCACGTGATCAGTGCATGATCAGTCACGTGATCAGTGCATGATAGCCACGTGATCAGTGCATGATCAGTCACGTGATCAGCATGATCAGTCACGTGATCAGTGCATGATCACGTGATCAGTGCATGATCAGCCACGTGATCAGTGCATGATCAGCCACGTGATCAGTGCATGATCAGCACGTGATCAGTGCATGATCAGCCACGTGATCAGTGCATGATCAGCCACGTGATCAGTGCATGATCAGCCACGTGATCAGTGCATGATCAGCCACGTGATCAGTGCATGATCAGTCACGTGATCAGTGCATGATCAGCACGTGATCAGTGCATGATCAGCCACGTGATCAGTGCATGATCAGGCACGTGATCAGTCATTCACGTGATCAGTGCATGATCAGCCACGTGATCAGTGCATGATCAGCCACGTGATCAGTGCATGATCAGCCACGTGATCAGTGCATGATCAGCCACGTGATCAGTGCATGATCAGCCACGTGATCAGTGCATGATCAGGCACGTGATCAGTGCATGATCAGTCACGTGATCAGTGCATGATCAGCCACGTGATCAGTGCATGATCAGTCACGTGATCAGTGCATGATCACGTGATCAGTGCATGATCAGCCACGTGATCAGTGCATGATCAGCCACGTGATCAGTGCATGATCAGCCACGTGATCAGTGCATGATCAGTCACGTGATCAGTGCATGATCAGCCACGTGATCAGTGCATGATCAGCCACGTGATCAGTGCATGATCAGTCACGTGATCAGTGCATGATCAGTCACGTGATCAGTGCATGATCAGTCACGTGATCAGTGCATGATCAGCCACGCGATCAGTGCATGATCAGCCACGTGATCAGTGCATGATCAGCCACGTGATCAGTGCATGATCAGCCACGTGATCAGTGCATGATCAGCCACGTGATCAGTGCATGATCAGCCACGTGATCAGTGCATGATAGCCACGTGATCAGTGCATGATCAGCCACGTGATCAGTGCATGATCAGCCACGTGATCAGTGCATGATCAGCCACGTGATCAGTGCATGATCAGCCACGTGATCAGTGCATGATCAGTCACGTGATCAGTGCATGATCAGCCACGTGATCAGTGCATGATCAGCCACGTGATCAGTGCATGATAGCCACGTGATCAGTGCATGATCAGTCACGTGATCAGTGCATGATCAGCCACGTGATCAGTGCATGATCAGCCACGTGATCAGTGCATGATCAGCCACGTGATCAGTGCATGATCAGCCACGTGATCAGTGCATGATCAGTCACGTGATCAGTGCATGATCAGCCACGTGATCAGTGCATGATCAGCCACGTGATCAGTGCATGATCAGCCACGTGATCAGTGCATGATCAGTCACGTGATCAGTGCATGATCAGCCACGTGATCAGTGCATGATCAGCCACGTGATCAGTGCATGATCAGCCACGTGATCAGTGCATGATCAGCCACGTGATCAGTGCATGATCAGTCACGTGATCAGTGCATGATCAGCCACGTGATCAGTGCATGATCAGCCACGTGATCAGTGCATGATCAGTCACGTGATCAGTGCATGATCAGTCACGTGATCAGTGTGTGATCAGCCACGTGATCAGTGCATGATCAGCCACGTGATCAGTGCATGATCAGCCACGTGATCAGTGCATGATCAGCCACGTGATCAGTGCATGATCAGCCACGTGATCAGTGCATGATCAGCCACGTGATCAGTGCATGATCAGTCACGTGATCAGTGCATGATCAGCCACGTGATCAGTGCATGATCAGGCACGTGATCAGTGCATGATCAGTCACGTGATCAGTGCATGATCAGCCACGTGATCAGTGCATGATCAGCCACGTGATCAGTGCATGATCAGCCACGTGATCAGTGCATGATCAGTCACGTGATCAGTGCATGATCAGCCACGTGATCAGTGCATGATCAGCCACGTGATCAGTGCATGATAGCACGTGATCAGTGCATGATCAGTCACGTGATCAGTGCATGATCAGCCACGTGATCAGTGCATGATCAGCCACGTGATCAGTGCATGATAGCTACGTGATCAGTGCATGATCAGCCACGTGATCAGTGCATGATAGCCACGTGATCAGTGCATGATCAGCCACGTGATCAGTGCATGATCAGCCACGTGATCAGTGCATGATCAGCCACGTGATCAGTGCATGATCAGCCACGTGATCAGTGCATGATCAGCCACGTGATCAGTGCATGATCAGTCACGTGATCAGTGCATGATCAGCCACGTGATCAGTGCATGATCAGCCACGTGATCAGTGCATGATCAGCCACGTGATCAGTGCATGATCAGTCACGTGATCAGTGCATGATCAGCCACGTGATCAGTGCATGATCAGCCACGTGATCAGTGCATGATAGCACGTGATCAGTGCATGATCAGTCACGTGATCAGTGCATGATCAGCCACGTGATCAGTGCATGATCAGCCACGTGATCAGTGCATGACAGTCACGTGATCAGTGCATGATCAGCACGTGATCAGTGCATGATCAGCCACGTGATCAGTGCATGATCAGTTCACGTGATCAGTGCATGATCAGCCACGTGATCAGTGCATGATCAGCCACGTGATCAGTGCATGATCAGCCACGTGATCAGTGCATGATCAGCCACGTGATCAGTGCATGATCAGTCACGTGATCAGTGCATGATCAGCCACGTGATCAGTGCATGATCAGCCACGTGATCAGTGCATGATATCACGTGATCAGTGCATGATCAGTCACGTGATCAGTGCATGATCAGCCACGTGATCAGTGCATGATCAGCAACGTGATCAGTGCATGATCAGCCACGTGAGTGCATGATCAGCCACGTGATCAGTGCATGATCAGTCACGTGATCAGTGTATGATCAGCCACGTGATCAGTGCATGATCAACGTGATCAGTGCATGATCAGCCACGTGATCAGTGTATGATTAGCCACGTGATCAGTGCATGATCAGCCACGTGATCAGTGCATGATCAGCCACGTGATCAGTGCATGCACAGTCACGTGATCAGTGTATGATCAGCTTCGTGATCAGTGCATGATCAGTCACGTGATCAGTGTATGATAGCCACGTGATCAGTGCATGATCAGCCACGTGATCAGTGCATGCACAGTCCGTGATCAGTGTATGATCAGCTTCGTGATCAGTGCATGATCAGACAGGTGATCAGTGCATGATCAGGCCCGTGATCAGTGCATGATCATTCATGTGATCAGTGCATGACATACACGTGATCAGTGCATGATCAGGCACATGATCAGTGCATGATCAGTCACGTGATCAGTGTGCATGATCAGCCATGTGATCAGTGCATGATCAGCAACGTGATCAGTGCATGATCAGCCACGTGATCAGTGCATGATCAGCCACGTGATCAGTGCATGATCAGCAAGGTGATCAGTGCATGACAGTCACGTGATCAGTGTATGATCAGCTTCGTGATCAGTGCATGATCAGTCACATGATCAGTGCATGATCAGCCACTGATCATGCATGATCAGCATGATCAGTGCATGATCAGTGCATGATCAGTGCATGATCATCCATGATCAGTGAATGTGCAGTCCCGTGATCAGTGCATGATAGCCACGTGATCAGTGCATGATCAGTCACGTGATCAGTGCATGATCAGTCACGTGATCAGTGTGTGATCATCCACATAATCAGTGCATGATCAGTCACGTGATCAGTGCATGATAGCCATGTGATCAGTGCATGATCAGTCACGTGATCAGTGCATGATCAGCCACGTGATCAGTGTATGATCAGCCAGGTGATCATTGATTGCATGCCCAGTCACGTGATCAGTGTATGATAGCCACATGATCAGTGCATGAAAGCAACTGATCAGTGCATGATCAGTCACGTGATCAGTGTATGATCATCCACGTGATCAGTGCATGATCAGTCACGTGATCAGTGCATGATCAGCACGTGATCAGTGCATGATAGCCACGGATCAGTGCATGATAGCCACGTGATCAGTGCATGATCAGCAACGTGATCAGTGCATGATCAGCCACGTGATCAGTGCATGATCAGCCACGTGATCAGTGCATGATCAGCCACGTGATCAGTGCATATGCAGTCACGTGATCAGTGTATGATCAGCCATGATCAGTGCATGATCAGGCACGTGATCAGTGCATGATCAGTCACGTGATCAGTGCATGATAGCCTGGTGATCAGTGCATGATCAGCCACGTGATCAGTGCATGATCAGTCATGTGATCAGTGCATGACAGTCACGTGATCAGTGTATGATCAGCTTCGTGATCAGTGCATGATCAGCCACGTGATCAGTGCATGATCAGCCACGTGATCAGTGCATGATCATTCATGTGATCAGTGCATGATCAGCCACGTGATCAGTGCATGATCAGGCACGTGATCAGTGCATGATCAGTCACATGATCAGTGCATGATCAGCCACGTGATCAGTGCATGATCAGCCACGTGATCAGTGCATGATCAGCACGTGATCAGTGCATGATCAGCCACGTGATCAGTGCATGATCAGCCACGTGATCAGTGCATGATCGAAACGTGATCAGTGCATGATCAGCCACGTGATCAGTGCATGATCAGCCACGTGATCAGTGCATGACATTCACGTGATCAGTGCATGATCAGCTTCGTGATCATGCATGATCAGTCACGTGATCAGTGTATGATCAGCCAGTGATCAGTGCATGATAGCCACGTGATCAGTGCATGATCAGGTACATGATCAGTTCATCAGTCACGTGATCAGTGCATGATAGCCACGTGATCAGTGCATGATCAGCCACGTGATCAGTGCATGACAGTCACGTGATCAGTATGATCAGCCGTGATCAGTGCATGATCAGCCACGTGATCAGTGCATGATCACCATGATCAGTGTATGATCAGTCACGTGATCAGTGCATGATCAGCCAGTGATCAGTGCATGATCAGCCACGTGATCAGTGCATGATCAGCCACGTGATCAGTGCATGATAGCCACGTGATCAGTGCATGATCAGTCACGTGATCAGTGCATGATCAGTCACGTGATCAGTGCATGATAGCCACGTGATCAGTGCATGACAATCGTGTGATCAGTGCATGATAGCTTCATGATCAGTGCATGATCAGCCACGTGATCAGTGCATGATAGCCACGTGATCAGTGCATGATCAGTCACGTGATCAGTGTATGATCAGCCACGTGATCAGTGCATGATCAGCCACGTGATCAGTGCATGATCAGCCACGTGATCAGTGCATGATCAGCCACGTGATCAGTGCATGATCAGCCACGTGATCAGTGCATGATCATCACGTGATCAGTGCATGATCAGCCACGTGATCAGTGCATGATCAGCCACGTGATCAGTGCATGATAGCACGTGATCAGTGCATGATCAGTCACGTGATCAGTGCATGATCAGCCACGTGATCAGTGCATGATCAGCCACGTGATCAGTGCATGACAGTCACGTGATCAGTGCATGATCAGCACGTGATCAGTGCATGATCAGCCACGTGATCAGTGCATGATCAGCCACGTGATCAGTGCATGATCAGTCACGTGATCAGTGCATGATCAGTCACGTGATCAGTGCATGATCAGTCACGTGATCAGTGCATGATCAGCCACGTGATCAGTGCATGACAGTCACGTGATCAGTGCATGATAGCCACGTGATCAGTGCATGATCAGTCATGATCAGCATGATTCAGCCACGTGATCAGTGCATGATCAGTCACGTGATCAGTGCATGATCACGTGATCAGTGCATGATCAGCCACGTGATCAGTGCATGATCAGCAACGTGATCAGTGCATGATCAGCCACGTGATCAGTGCATGATCAGCCACGTGATCAGTGCATGATCAGCCACGTGATCAGTGCATGATCAGCCACGTGATCAGTGCATGACAGTCACGTGATCAGTGCATGATCAGCCACGTGATCAGTGCATGATCAGCCACGTGATCAGTGCATGATCAGCCACGTGATCAGTGCATGATCATTCACGTGATCAGTGCATGACAGCCACGTGATCAGTGCATGATCAGCCACGTGATCAGTGCATGACAGTCACGTGATCAGTGCATGATCAGCTTCGTGATCAGTGCATGATCAGCCACGTGATCAGTGCATGATCAGGACGTGATCAGTGCATGATCAGTCACGTGATCAGTGCATGATCAGCCACGTGATCAGTGCATGATCAGCCACGTGATCAGTGCATGATCAGTCACGTGATCAGTGCATGATCAGCCACGTGATCAGTGCATGATAGCCACGTGATCAGTGCATGATCAGTCACGTGATCAGTGCATGATCAGCCACGTGATCAGTGCATGATAGCCACGTGATCAGTGCATGATAGCACGTGATCAGTGCATGATCAGCCACGTGATCAGTGCATGATAGCCACGTGATCAGTGCATGATCAGCACGTGATCAGTGCATGATCAGCCACGTGATCAGTGCATGATCAGCCACGTGATCAGTGCATGATCAGCCACGTGATCAGTGCATGATCAGTCACGTGATCAGTGCATGATCAGCCACGTGATCAGTGCATGATCAGCCACGTGATCAGTGCATGATAGCTACGTGATCAGTGCATGATCAGTCACGTGATCAGTGCATGATCAGCCACGTGATCAGTGCATGATCAGCCACGTGATCAGTGCATGATCAGTCACGTGATCAGTGCATGATCAGCCACGTGATCAGTGCATGATCAGCCACGTGATCAGTGCATGATCAGCCACGTGATCAGTGCATGATCAGCCACGTGATCAGTGCATGACAGTCACGTGATCAGTGCATGATCAGCACGTGATCAGTGCATGATCAGCCACGTGATCAGTGCATGATCAGCCACGTGATCAGTGCATGATCAGTCACGTGATCAGTGCATGATCAGCCACGTGATCAGTGCATGATCAGCCACGTGATCAGTGCATGATCAGTCACGTGATCAGTGCATGATAGCCACGTGATCAGTGCATGATCAGTCACGTGATCAGCATGATCAGACGTGATCAGTGCATGATCAGTCACGTGATCAGTGCATGATCAGCCACGTGATCAGTGCATGATCAGCCACGTGATCAGTGCATGATCAGCCACGTGATCAGTGCATGATCAGCCACGTGATCAGTGCATGATCAGCCACGTGATCAGTGCATGATCAGCCACGTGATCAGTGCATGATCAGCCACGTGATCAGTGCATGATCAGTCACGTGATCAGTGCATGATCAGCCACGTGATCAGTGCATGATCAGCCACGTGATCAGTGCATGATCAGGCACGTGATCAGTGCATGATCATTCACGTGATCAGTGCATGATCAGCCACGTGATCAGTGCATGATCAGCCACGTGATCAGTGCATGATCAGTCACGTGATCAGTGCATGATCAGCACGTGATCAGTGCATGATCAGCCACGTGATCAGTGCATGATCAGCCACGTGATCAGTGCATGATCAGTCACGTGATCAGTGCATGATCAGCCACGTGATCAGTGCATGATCAGGCACGTGATCAGTGCATGATCAGTCACGTGATCAGTGCATGATCAGCCACGTGATCAGTGCATGATAGCCACGTGATCAGTGCATGATCAGTCACGTGATCAGTGCATGATCAGCCACGTGATCAGTGCATGATCAGCCACGTGATCAGTGCATGATAGCCACGTGATCAGTGCATGATCAGCCACGTGATCAGTGCATGATCAGCCACGTGATCAGTGCATGATCAGCACGTGATCAGTGCATGATCAGCCACGTGATCAGTGCATGATCAGCCACGTGATCAGTGCATGATCAGTCACGTGATCAGTGCATGATCATTCACGTGATCAGTGCATGATCAGCCACGTGATCAGTGCATGATCAGCCACGTGATCAGTGCATGATAGCCACGTGATCAGTGCATGATCAGTCACGTGATCAGTGCATGATCAGCCACGTGATCAGTGCATGATCAGCCACGTGATCAGTGCATGATCAGTCACGTGATCAGTGCATGATCAGCCACGTGATCAGTGCATGATCAGCCACGTGATCAGTGCATGATCAGCCACGTGATCAGTGCATGATCAGCCACGTGATCAGTGCATGATCAGTCACGTGATCAGTGCATGATCAGCCACGTGATCAGTGCATGATCAGCCACGTGATCAGTGCATGATCAGCCACGTGATCAGTGCATGATCAGCCACGTGATCAGTGCATGATCAGTCACGTGATCAGTGCATGATCAGCCACGTGATCAGTGCATGATCAGCCACGTGATCAGTGCATGATCAGCCACGTGATCAGTGCATGATCAGTCACGTGATCAGTGCATGATCAGCCACGTGATCAGTGCATGATCAGCCACGTGATCAGTGCATGATCAGCCACGTGATCAGTGCATGATCAGTCACGTGATCAGTGCATGATGATCATGATAGCCATGTGATCAGTGCATGATCAGCCACGTGATCAGTGCATGATCAGCCACGTGATCAGTGCATGATCAGCCACGTGATCAGTGCATGATCAGCACGTGATCAGTGCATGATCAGCCACGTGATCAGTGCATGATCAGCCACGTGATCAGTGCATGATCAGCCACGTGATCAGTGCATGATCAGCCACGTGATCAGTGCATGATCAGTCACGTGATCAGTGCATGATCAGCCACGTGATCAGTGCATGATCAGCCACGTGATCAGTGCATGATCAGCCACGTGATCAGTGCATGATCAGTCACGTGATCAGTGCATGATCAGCCACGTGATCAGTGCATGATCAGTCACGTGATCAGTGCATGAGGCACGTGATCAGTGCATGATCAGTCACGTGATCAGTGCATGATCAGCCACGTGATCAGTGCATGATCAGCCACGTGATCAGTGCATGATCAGTCACGTGATCAGTGCATGATCAGCCACGTGATCAGTGCATGATCAGCCACGTGATCAGTGCATGATCAGCCACGTGATCAGTGCATGATCAGCCACGTGATCAGTGCATGATCAGCCACGTGATCAGTGCATGATCAGCCACGTGATCAGTGCATGATCAGCCACGTGATCAGTGCATGATCAGTCACGTGATCAGTGCATGATCAGCCACGTGATCAGTGCATGATCAGCCACGTGATCAGTGCATGATCAGCCACGTGATCAGTGCATGATCAGTCACGTGATCAGTGCATGATCAGCCACGTGATCAGTGCATGATCAGCCACGTGATCAGTGCATGATCAGCCACGTGATCAGTGCATGATCAGCCACGTGATCAGTGCATGATCAGTCACGTGATCAGTGCATGATCAGCCACGTGATCAGTGCATGATCACGTGATCAGTGCATGATCAGCCACGTGATCAGTGCATGATCAGCCACGTGATCAGTGCATGATCAGCCACGTGATCAGTGCATGATCAGCCACGTGATCAGTGCATGATCAGTCACGTGATCAGTGCATGATCAGCCACGTGATCAGTGCATGATCAGTCACGTGATCAGTGCATGATCAGCCACGTGATCAGTGCATGATCAGCCACGTGATCAGTGCATGATCAGTCACGTGATCAGTGCATGATCAGCCACGTGATCAGTGCATGATCAGCCACGTGATCAGTGCATGATCAGCCACGTGATCAGTGCATGATCAGTCACGTGATCAGTGCATGATCAGCCACGTGATCAGTGCATGATCAGCACGTGATCAGTGCATGATCACGTGATCAGTGCATGATCAGCCACGTGATCAGTGCATGATCAGCCACGTGATCAGTGCATGATCAGCCACGTGATCAGTGCATGATCAGCCACGTGATCAGTGCATGATCAGCCACGTGATCAGTGCATGATCAGTCACGTGATCAGTGCATGATCAGCCACGTGATCAGTGCATGATCAGTCACGTGATCAGTGCATGATCAGCCACGTGATCAGTGCATGATCAGCCACGTGATCAGTGCATGATCAGTCACGTGATCAGTGCATGATCAGCCACGTGATCAGTGCATGATCAGTCCACGTGATCAGTGCATGATCAGCCACGTGATCAGTGCATGATCAGTCACGTGATCAGTGCATGATCAGTCACGTGATCAGTGCATGATCAGCCACGTGATCAGTGCATGATCAGCCACGTGATCAGTGCATGATCAGCCACGTGATCAGTGCATGATCAGTCACGTGATCAGTGCATGATCAGCCACGTGATCAGTGCATGATCAGCCACGTGATCAGTGCATGATCAGTCACGTGATCAGTGCATGATCAGCCACGTGATCAGTGCATGATCAGCCACGTGATCAGTGCATGATCAGTCACGTGATCAGTGCATGATCAGCCACGTGATCAGTGCATGATCAGTCACGTGATCAGTGCATGATCAGCCACGTGATCAGTGCATGATCAGCCACGTGATCAGTGCATGATCAGCCACGTGATCAGTGCATGATCAGCACGTGATCAGTGCATGATCAGCCACGTGATCAGTGCATGATCAGCCACGTGATCAGTGCATGATCAGCCACGTGATCAGTGCATGATCAGTCACGTGATCAGTGCATGATCAGCCACGTGATCAGTGCATGATCAGCCACGTGATCAGTGCATGATCAGTCACGTGATCAGTGCATGATCAGCCACGTGATCAGTGCATGATCAGCCACGTGATCAGTGCATGATCAGCCACGTGATCAGTGCATGATCAGCCACGTGATCAGTGCATGATCAGCCACGTGATCAGTGCATGATCAGCCACGTGATCAGTGCATGATCAGCCACGTGATCAGTGCATGATCAGCCACGTGATCAGTGCATGATCAGTCACGTGATCAGTGCATGATCAGCCACGTGATCAGTGCATGATCAGCCACGTGATCAGTGCATGATCAGCCACGTGATCAGTGCATGATCAGCCACGTGATCAGTGCATGATCAGCCACGTGATCAGTGCATGATCAGCCACGTGATCAGTGCATGATCAGCCACGTGATCAGTGCATGATCAGCCACGTGATCAGTGCATGATCAGCCACGTGATCAGTGCATGATCAGCCACGTGATCAGTGCATGATCAGCCACGTGATCAGTGCATGATCAGCCACGTGATCAGTGCATGATCAGTCACGTGATCAGTGCATGATCAGCCACGTGATCAGTGCATGATCAGCCACGTGATCAGTGCATGATCAGCCACGTGATCAGTGCATGATCAGTCACGTGATCAGTGCATGATCAGCCACGTGATCAGTGCATGATCAGCCACGTGATCAGTGCATGATCAGCCACGTGATCAGTGCATGATCAGTCACGTGATCAGTGCATGATCAGCCACGTGATCAGTGCATGATCAGCCACGTGATCAGTGCATGATCAGTCACGTGATCAGTGCATGATCAGCCACGTGATCAGTGCATGATCAGCCACGTGATCAGTGCATGATCAGTCACGTGATCAGTGCATGATCAGCCACGTGATCAGTGCATGATCAGCCACGTGATCAGTGCATGATCAGCCACGTGATCAGTGCATGATCAGCCACGTGATCAGTGCATGATCAGCCACGTGATCAGTGCATGATCAGCCACGTGATCAGTGCATGATCAGCCACGTGATCAGTGCATGATCAGCCACGTGATCAGTGCATGATCAGCCACGTGATCAGTGCATGATCAGCCACGTGATCAGTGCATGATCAGCCACGTGATCAGTGCATGATCAGCCACGTGATCAGTGCATGATCAGCCACGTGATCAGTGCATGATCAGTCACGTGATCAGTGCATGATCAGCCACGTGATCAGTGCATGATCAGCCACGTGATCAGTGCATGATCAGTCACGTGATCAGTGCATGATCAGCCACGTGATCAGTGCATGATCAGCCACGTGATCAGTGCATGATCAGCCACGTGATCAGTGCATGATCAGTCACGTGATCAGTGCATGATCAGCCACGTGATCAGTGCATGATCAGCCACGTGATCAGTGCATGATCAGCCACGTGATCAGTGCATGATCAGTCACGTGATCAGTGCATGATCAGCCACGTGATCAGTGCATGATCAGTCACGTGATGCATGATCAGCCACGTGATCAGTGCATGATCAGTCACGTGATCAGTGCATGATCAGCCACGTGATCAGTGCATGATCAGCCACGTGATCAGTGCATGATCAGCCACGTGATCAGTGCATGATCAGCCACGTGATCAGTGCATGATCAGCCACGTGATCAGTGCATGATCAGCCACGTGATCAGTGCATGATCAGCCACGTGATCAGTGCATGATCAGTCACGTGATCAGTGCATGATCAGCCACGTGATCAGTGCATGATCAGCCACGTGATCAGTGCATGATCAGCCACGTGATCAGTGCATGATCAGTCACGTGATCAGTGCATGATCAGCCACGTGATCAGTGCATGATCAGCCACGTGATCAGTGCATGATCAGTCACGTGATCAGTGCATGATCCCACGTGATCAGTGCATGATCAGCCACGTGATCAGTGCATGATCAGCCACGTGATCAGTGCATGATCAGCCACGTGATCAGTGCATGATCAGTCACGTGATCAGTGCATGATCAGCCACGTGATCAGTGCATGATCAGCCACGTGATCAGTGCATGATCAGCCACGTGATCAGTGCATGATCAGCCACGTGATCAGTGCATGATCAGTCACGTGATCAGTGCATGATCAGCCACGTGATCAGTGCATGATCAGCCACGTGATCAGTGCATGATCAGCCACGTGATCAGTGCATGATCAGTCACGTGATCAGTGCATGATCAGCCACGTGATCAGTGCATGATCAGTCACGTGATCAGTGCATGATCAGCCACGTGATCAGTGCATGATCAGCCACGTGATCAGTGCATGATCAGCCACGTGATCAGTGCATGATCAGCCACGTGATCAGTGCATGATCAGCCACGTGATCAGTGCATGATCAGCCACGTGATCAGTGCATGATCAGCCACGTGATCAGTGCATGATCAGTCACGTGATCAGTGCATGATCAGCCACGTGATCAGTGCATGATCAGCCACGTGATCAGTGCATGATCAGCCACGTGATCAGTGCATGATCAGTCACGTGATCAGTGCATGATCAGCCACGTGATCAGTGCATGATCAGCCACGTGATCAGTGCATGATCAGTCACGTGATCAGTGCATGATCAGCCACGTGATCAGTGCATGATCAGCCACGTGATCAGTGCATGATCAGCCACGTGATCAGTGCATGATCAGCCACGTGATCAGTGCATGATCAGCCACGTGATCAGTGCATGATCAGCCACGTGATCAGTGCATGATCAGCCACGTGATCAGTGCATGATCAGCCACGTGATCAGTGCATGATCAGCCACGTGATCAGTGCATGATCAGCCACGTGATCAGTGCATGATCAGTCACGTGATCAGTGCATGATCAGCCACGTGATCAGTGCATGATCAGCCACGTGATCAGTGCATGATCAGTCACGTGATCAGTGCATGATCAGCCACGTGATCAGTGCATGATCAGCCACGTGATCAGTGCATGATCAGCCACGTGATCAGTGCATGATCAGCCACGTGATCAGTGCATGATCAGCCACGTGATCAGTGCATGATCAGCCACGTGATCAGTGCATGATCAGCCACGTGATCAGTGCATGATCAGCCACGTGATCAGTGCATGATCAGCCACGTGATCAGTGCATGATCAGCCACGTGATCAGTGCATGATCAGCCACGTGATCAGTGCATGATCAGCCACGTGATCAGTGCATGATCAGCCACGTGATCAGTGCATGATCAGTCACGTGATCAGTGCATGATCAGCCACGTGATCAGTGCATGATCAGCCACGTGATCAGTGCATGATCAGCCACGTGATCAGTGCATGATCAGTCACGTGATCAGTGCATGATCAGCCACGTGATCAGTGCATGATCAGCCACGTGATCAGTGCATGATCAGCCACGTGATCAGTGCATGATCAGTCACGTGATCAGTGCATGATCAGTCACGTGATCAGTGCATGATCAGCCACGTGATCAGTGCATGATCAGCCACGTGATCAGTGCATGATCAGCCACGTGATCAGTGCATGATCAGTCACGTGATCAGTGCATGATCAGCCACGTGATCAGTGCATGATCAGCCACGTGATCAGTGCATGATCAGCCACGTGATCAGTGCATGATCAGCCACGTGATCAGTGCATGATCAGTCACGTGATCAGTGCATGATCAGCCACGTGATCAGTGCATGATCAGCCACGTGATCAGTGCATGATCAGCCACGTGATCAGTGCATGATCAGCCACGTGATCAGTGCATGATCAGCCACGTGATCAGTGCATGATCAGCCACGTGATCAGTGCATGATCAGCCACGTGATCAGTGCATGATCAGCCACGTGATCAGTGCATGATCAGCCACGTGATCAGTGCATGATCAGCCACGTGATCAGTGCATGATCAGTCACGTGATCAGTGCATGATCAGCCACGTGATCAGTGCATGATCAGCCACGTGATCAGTGCATGATCAGCCACGTGATCAGTGCATGATCAGCCACGTGATCAGTGCATGATCAGCCACGTGATCAGTGCATGATCAGCCACGTGATCAGTGCATGATCAGTCACGTGATCAGTGCATGATCAGCCACGTGATCAGTGCATGATCAGCCACGTGATCAGTGCATGATCAGCCACGTGATCAGTGCATGATCAGTCACGTGATCAGTGCATGATCAGCCACGTGATCAGTGCATGATCAGCCACGTGATCAGTGCATGATCAGCACGTGATCAGTGCATGATCAGCCACGTGATCAGTGCATGATCAGCCACGTGATCAGTGCATGATCAGCCACGTGATCAGTGCATGATCAGCCACGTGATCAGTGCATGATCAGCCACGTGATCAGTGCATGATCAGCCACGTGATCAGTGCATGATCAGCCACGTGATCAGTGCATGATCAGCCACGTGATCAGTGCATGATCAGCCACGTGATCAGTGCATGATCAGCCACGTGATCAGTGCATGATCAGCCACGTGATCAGTGCATGATCAGTCACGTGATCAGTGCATGATCAGCCACGTGATCAGTGCATGATCAGCCACGTGATCAGTGCATGATCAGCCACGTGATCAGTGCATGATCAGTCACGTGATCAGTGCATGATCAGCCACGTGATCAGTGCATGATCAGCCACGTGATCAGTGCATGATCAGCCACGTGATCAGTGCATGATCAGCCGTGATCAGTGCATGATCAGCCACGTGATCAGTGCATGATCAGTCACGTGATCAGTGCATGATCAGCCACGTGATCAGTGCATGATCAGCCACGTGATCAGTGCATGATCAGCCACGTGATCAGTGCATGATCAGCCACGTGATCAGTGCATGATCAGTCACGTGATCAGTGCATGATCAGCCACGTGATCAGTGCATGATCAGCCACGTGATCAGTGCATGATCAGCACGTGATCAGTGCATGATCAGTCACGTGATCAGTGCATGATCAGCCACGTGATCAGTGCATGATCAGCCACGTGATCAGTGCATGATCAGCCACGTGATCAGTGCATGATCAGCCACGTGATCAGTGCATGATCAGTCACGTGATCAGTGCATGATCAGCCACGTGATCAGTGCATGATCAGCCACGTGATCAGTGCATGATCAGCCACGTGATCAGTGCATGATCAGCCACGTGATCAGTGCATGATCAGCCACGTGATCAGTGCATGATCAGCCACGTGATCAGTGCATGATCAGTCACGTGATCAGTGCATGATCAGCCACGTGATCAGTGCATGATCAGTCACGTGATCAGTGCATGATCAGCCACGTGATCAGTGCATGATCAGCCACGTGATCAGTGCATGATCAGTCACGTGATCAGTGCATGATCAGCCACGTGATCAGTGCATGATCAGCCACGTGATCAGTGCATGATCAGCCACGTGATCAGTGCATGATCAGTCACGTGATCAGTGCATGATCAGCCACGTGATCAGTGCATGATCAGCCACGTGATCAGTGCATGATCAGTCACGTGATCAGTGCATGATCAGCCACGTGATCAGTGCATGATCAGCACGTGATCAGTGCATGATCAGCCACGTGATCAGTGCATGATCAGCCACGTGATCAGTGCATGATCAGCCACGTGATCAGTGCATGATCAGCCACGTGATCAGTGCATGATCAGCCACGTGATCAGTGCATGATCAGTCACGTGATCAGTGCATGATCAGCCACGTGATCAGTGCATGATCAGCCACGTGATCAGTGCATGATCAGTCACGTGATCAGTGCATGATCAGCCACGTGATCAGTGCATGATCAGTCACGTGATCAGTGCATGATCAGCCACGTGATCAGTGCATGATCAGTCACGTGATCAGTGCATGATCAGTCACGTGATCAGTGCATGATCAGCCACGTGATCAGTGCATGATCAGTCACGTGATCAGTGCATGATCAGCCACGTGATCAGTGCATGATCAGTCACGTGATCAGTGCATGATCAGCCACGTGATCAGTGCATGATCAGCCACGTGATCAGTGCATGATCAGTCACGTGATCAGTGCATGATCAGCCACGTGATCAGTGCATGATCAGCCACGTGATCAGTGCATGATCAGTCACGTGATCAGTGCATGATCAGCCACGTGATCAGTGCATGATCAGTCACGTGATCAGTGCATGATCAGCCACGTGATCAGTGCATGATCAGCCACGTGATCAGTGCATGATCAGCCACGTGATCAGTGCATGATCAGCCACGTGATCAGTGCATGATCAGCCACGTGATCAGTGCATGATCAGCCACGTGATCAGTGCATGATCAGCCACGTGATCAGTGCATGATCAGCCACGTGATCAGTGCATGATCAGCCACGTGATCAGTGCATGATCAGCCACGTGATCAGTGCATGATCAGTCACGTGATCAGTGCATGATCAGCCACGTGATCAGTGCATGATCAGCCACGTGATCAGTGCATGATCAGTCACGTGATCAGTGCATGATCAGTCACGTGATCAGTGCATGATCAGCCACGTGATCAGTGCATGATCAGCCACGTGATCAGTGCATGATCAGTCACGTGATCAGTGCATGATCAGCCACGTGATCAGTGCATGATCAGCCACGTGATCAGTGCATGATCAGCCACGTGATCAGTGCATGATCAGTCACGTGATCAGTGCATGATCAGCCACGTGATCAGTGCATGATCAGCCACGTGATCAGTGCATGATCAGTCACGTGATCAGTGCATGATCAGCCACGTGATCAGTGCATGATCAGCCACGTGATCAGTGCATGATCAGCCACGTGATCAGTGCATGATCAGCCACGTGATCAGTGCATGATCAGCCACGTGATCAGTGCATGATCAGCCACGTGATCAGTGCATGATCAGCCACGTGATCAGTGCATGATCAGTCACGTGATCAGTGCATGATCAGCCACGTGATCAGTGCATGATAGCCACGTGATCAGTGCATGATCAGCCACGTGATCAGTGCATGATCAGTCACGTGATCAGTGCATGATAGCCACGTGATCAGTGCATGATCAGCCACGTGATCAGTGCATGATCAGTCACGTGATCAGTGCATGATCAGCCACGTGATCAGTGCATGATCAGCCACGTGATCAGTGCATGATCACACGTGATCAGTGCATGATCAGTCACGTGATCAGTGCATGATCAGCCACGTGATCAGTGCATGATCAGCCACGTGATCAGTGCATGATCAGCCACGTGATCAGTGCATGATCAGCCACGTGATCAGTGCATGATCAGTCACGTGATCAGTGCATGATCAGTCACGTGATCAGTGCATGATCAGCCACGTGATCAGTGCATGATCAGTCACGTGATCAGTGCATGATCAGCCACGTGATCAGTGCATGATCAGCCACGTGATCAGTGCATGATCAGCCACGTGATCAGTGCATGATCAGTCACGTGATCAGTGCATGATCAGCCACGTGATCAGTGCATGATCAGCCACGTGATCAGTGCATGATCAGCCACGTGATCAGTGCATGATCAGCCACGTGATCAGTGCATGATCAGCCACGTGATCAGTGCATGATCAGTCACGTGATCAGTGCATGATCAGCCACGTGATCAGTGCATGATCAGCCACGTGATCAGTGCATGATCAGCCACGTGATCAGTGCATGATCAGTCACGTGATCAGTGCATGATCAGCCACGTGATCAGTGCATGATCAGCCACGTGATCAGTGCATGATCAGTCACGTGATCAGTGCATGATCAGCACGTGATCAGTGCATGATCAGCCACGTGATCAGTGCATGATCAGCCACGTGATCAGTGCATGATCAGTCACGTGATCAGTGCATGATCAGTCACGTGATCAGTGCATGATCAGTCACGTGATCAGTGCATGATCAGCCACGTGATCAGTGCATGATCAGTCACGTGATCAGTGCATGATAGCCACGTGATCAGTGCATGATCAGTCACGTGATCAGTGCATGATCAGCCACGTGATCAGTGCATGATCAGTCACGTGATCAGTGCATGATCAGCCACGTGATCAGTGCATGATCAGCCACGTGATCAGTGCATGATCAGCCACGTGATCAGTGCATGATCAGCCACGTGATCAGTGCATGATCAGCCACGTGATCAGTGCATGATCAGCCACGTGATCAGTGCATGATCAGCCACGTGATCAGTGCATGATCATCACGTGATCAGTGCATGATCAGCCACGTGATCAGTGCATGATCAGCCACGTGATCAGTGCATGATCAGCCACGTGATCAGTGCATGATCAGTCACGTGATCAGTGCATGATCAGCCACGTGATCAGTGCATGATCAGCCACGTGATCAGTGCATGAGTCACGTGATCAGTGCATGATCAGCCACGTGATCAGTGCATGATCAGCCACGTGATCAGTGCATGATCAGCCACGTGATCAGTGCATGATCAGCCACGTGATCAGTGCATGATCAGCCACGTGATCAGTGCATGATCAGCCACGTGATCAGTGCATGATCAGTCACGTGATCAGTGCATGATCAGCCACGTGATCAGTGCATGATCAGCCACGTGATCAGTGCATGATCAGTCACGTGATCAGTGCATGATCAGCCACGTGATCAGTGCATGATCAGCCACGTGATCAGTGCATGATCAGCCACGTGATCAGTGCATGATCAGCCACGTGATCAGTGCATGATCAGCCACGTGATCAGTGCATGATCAGCACGTGATCAGTGCATGATCAGCCACGTGATCAGTGCATGATCAGCCACGTGATCAGTGCATGATCAGCCACGTGATCAGTGCATGATCAGTCACGTGATCAGTGCATGATCAGCCACGTGATCAGTGCATGATCAGCCACGTGATCAGTGCATGATCAGCCACGTGATCAGTGCATGATCAGTCACGTGATCAGTGCATGATCAGCCACGTGATCAGTGCATGATCAGCCACGTGATCAGTGCATGATCAGTCACGTGATCAGTGCATGATCAGCCACGTGATCAGTGCATGATCAGCCACGTGATCAGTGCATGATCAGCCACGTGATCAGTGCATGATCACGTGATCAGTGCATGATCAGTCACGTGATCAGTGCATGATCAGCCACGTGATCAGTGCATGATCAGCCACGTGATCAGTGCATGATCAGTCACGTGATCAGTGCATGATCAGTCACGTGATCAGTGCATGATCAGTCACGTGATCAGTGCATGATCAGCCACGTGATCAGTGCATGATCAGTCACGTGATCAGTGCATGATCAGCCACGTGATCAGTGCATGATCAGTCACGTGATCAGTGCATGATCAGCACGTGATCAGTGCATGATCAGTCACGTGATCAGTGCATGATCAGCCACGTGATCAGTGCATGATCAGCCACGTGATCAGTGCATGATCAGCCACGTGATCAGTGCATGATCAGCCACGTGATCAGTGCATGATCAGCCACGTGATCAGTGCATGATCAGCCACGTGATCAGTGCATGATCAGCCACGTGATCAGTGCATGATCAGTCACGTGATCAGTGCATGATCAGCCACGTGATCAGTGCATGATCAGCCACGTGATCAGTGCATGATCAGCCACGTGATCAGTGCATGATCAGTCACGTGATCAGTGCATGATCAGCCACGTGATCAGTGCATGATCAGCCACGTGATCAGTGCATGATCAGTCACGTGATCAGTGCATGATCAGCCACGTGATCAGTGCATGATCAGCCACGTGATCAGTGCATGATCAGCCACGTGATCAGTGCATGATCAGTCACGTGATCAGTGCATGATCAGCCACGTGATCAGTGCATGATCAGCCACGTGATCAGTGCATGATCAGTCACGTGATCAGTGCATGATCAGCCACGTGATCAGTGCATGATCAGCCACGTGATCAGTGCATGATCAGTCACGTGATCAGTGCATGATCAGCCACGTGATCAGTGCATGATAGCCACGTGATCAGTGCATGATCAGCCACGTGATCAGTGCATGATCAGCCACGTGATCAGTGCATGATCAGCCACGTGATCAGTGCATGATCAGCCACGTGATCAGTGCATGATCAGCCACGTGATCAGTGCATGATCAGCCACGTGATCAGTGCATGATCAGCCACGTGATCAGTGCATGATCAGTCACGTGATCAGTGCATGATCAGCCACGATCAGTGCATGATCAGCCACGTGATCAGTGCATGATAGCCACGTGATCAGTGCATGATCAGTCACGTGATCAGTGCATGATCAGCCACGTGATCAGTGCATGATCAGCCACGTGATCAGTGCATGATCAGTCACGTGATCAGTGCATGATCAGCCACGTGATCAGTGCATGATCAGCCACGTGATCAGTGCATGATCAGCCACGTGATCAGTGCATGATCAGCCACGTGATCAGTGCATGATCAGTCACGTGATCAGTGCATGATCAGCCACGTGATCAGTGCATGATCAGCCACGTGATCAGTGCATGATCAGTCACGTGATCAGTGCATGATCAGCCACGTGATCAGTGCATGATCAGTCACGTGATCAGTGCATGATCAGCCACGTGATCAGTGCATGATCAGCCACGTGATCAGTGCATGATCAGCCACGTGATCAGTGCATGATCAGTCACGTGATCAGTGCATGATCAGCCACGTGATCAGTGCATGATCAGCCACGTGATCAGTGCATGATCAGCCACGTGATCAGTGCATGATCAGTCACGTGATCAGTGCATGATCAGCCACGTGATCAGTGCATGATCAGCCACGTGATCAGTGCATGATCAGCCACGTGATCAGTGCATGATCAGCCACGTGATCAGTGCATGATCAGCCACGTGATCAGTGCATGATCAGCACGTGATCAGTGCATGATCAGCCACGTGATCAGTGCATGATCAGCCACGTGATCAGTGCATGATCAGCCACGTGATCAGTGCATGATCAGCCACGTGATCAGTGCATGATCAGTCACGTGATCAGTGCATGATCAGCCACGTGATCAGTGCATGATCAGCCACGTGATCAGTGCATGATCAGCCACGTGATCAGTGCATGATCAGTCACGTGATCAGTGCATGATCAGCCACGTGATCAGTGCATGATCAGCCACGTGATCAGTGCATGATAGCCACGTGATCAGTGCATGATCAGTCACGTGATCAGTGCATGATCAGCCACGTGATCAGTGCATGATCAGCCACGTGATCAGTGCATGATCAGTCACGTGATCAGTGCATGATCAGCCACGTGATCAGTGCATGATCAGCCACGTGATCAGTGCATGATCAGTCACGTGATCAGTGCATGATCAGCCACGTGATCAGTGCATGATCAGCCACGTGATCAGTGCATGATCAGCCACGTGATCAGTGCATGATCAGCCACGTGATCAGTGCATGATCAGTCACGTGATCAGTGCATGATCAGCCACGTGATCAGTGCATGATCAGCCACGTGATCAGTGCATGATAGCCACGTGATCAGTGCATGATCAGTCACGTGATCAGTGCATGATCAGCCACGTGATCAGTGCATGATCAGCAACGTGATCAGTGCATGATCAGCCACGTGATCAGTGCATGATCAGCCACGTGATCAGTGCATGATCAGTCACGTGATCAGTGCATGATCAGCCACGTGATCAGTGCATGATCAGTCACGTGATCAGTGCATGATCAGCCACGTGATCAGTGCATGATCAGCCACGTGATCAGTGCATGATCAGCCACGTGATCAGTGCATGATCAGCCACGTGATCAGTGCATGATCAGTCACGTGATCAGTGCATGATCAGCCACGTGATCAGTGCATGATCAGTCACGTGATCAGTGCATGATCAGCCACGTGATCAGTGCATGATAGCCACGTGATCAGTGCATGACAGTCACGTGATCAGTGCATGATCAGCCACGTGATCAGTGCATGATCAGCCACGTGATCAGTGCATGATCAGCCCGTGATCAGTGCATGATCAGTCACGTGATCAGTGCATGACAGCCACGTGATCAGTGCATGATCAGGCACGTGATCAGTGCATGATCAGTCACGTGATCAGTGCATGATCAGCCACGTGATCAGTGCATGATCAGCAACGTGATCAGTGCATGATCAGCCACGTGATCAGTGCATGATCAGCCACGTGATCAGTGCATGATCAGCCACGTGATCAGTGCATGACAGTCACGTGATCAGTGCATGATCAGCCACGTGATCAGTGCATGATCAGTCACGTGATCAGTGCATGATCAGCCACGTGATCAGTGCATGATCAGCCACGTGATCAGTGCATGATCAGTCACGTGATCAGTGCATGATCAGCCACGTGATCAGTGCATGTCAGTCACGTGATCAGTGCATGATAGCCACGTGATCAGTGCATGATCAGTCACGTGATCAGTGCATGATCAGTCACGTGATCAGTGCATGATCAGCCACGTGATCAGTGCATGATCAGTCACGTGATCAGTGCATGATAGCCACGTGATCAGTGCATGATCAGTCACGTGATCAGTGCATGATCAGCCACGTGATCAGTGCATGATCAGCCACGTGATCAGTGCATGATCAGTCACGTGATCAGTGCATGATCAGCCACGTGATCAGTGCATGATAGCCACGTGATCAGTGCATGATCAGTCACGTGATCAGTGCATGATCATCCACGTGATCAGTGCATGATCAGTCGTGATCAGTGCATGATCAGCCACGTGATCAGTGCATGATAGCCACGTGATCAGTGCATGATAGCCACGTGATCAGTGCATGATCAGCACGTGATCAGTGCATGATCAGCCACGTGATCAGTGCATGATCAGCCACGTGATCAGTGCATGATCAGCCACGTGATCAGTGCATGATCAGTCACGTGATCAGTGCATGATCAGCCACGTGATCAGTGCATGATCAGGCACGTGATCAGTGCATGATCAGTCACGTGATCAGTGCATGATAGCCACGTGATCAGTGCATGATCAGCCACGTGATCAGTGCATGATCAGCCACGTGATCAGTGCATGATAGCCACGTGATCAGTGCATGATCAGCCACGTGATCAGTGCATGATCAGTCACGTGATCAGTGCATGATCAGCCACGTGATCAGTGCATGATCAGCCACGTGATCAGTGCATGATCAGTCACGTGATCAGTGCATGATCAGCCACGTGATCAGTGCATGATAGCCACGTGATCAGTGCATGATAGCCACGTGATCAGTGCATGATCAGTCACGTGATCAGTGCATGATCAGCCACGTGATCAGTGCATGATCAGCCACGTGATCAGTGCATGATCAGTCACGTGATCAGTGCATGATCAGCACGTGATCAGTGCATGATCAGCCACGTGATCAGTGCATGACAGTCACGTGATCAGTGCATGCCACGTGATCAGTGCATGATCAGCCACGTGATCAGTGCATGATCAGGCACGTGATCAGTGCATGATCAGTCACGTGATCAGTGCATGATCAGCCACGTGATCAGTGCATGATCAGCCACGTGATCAGTGCATGATCAGTCACGTGATCAGTGCATGATCAGCCACGTGATCAGTGCATGATCAGCCACGTGATCAGTGCATGATCAGCACGTGATCAGTGCATGATCAGTCACGTGATCAGTGCATGATCAGCCACGTGATCAGTGCATGATCAGTCACGTGATCAGTGCATGATCAGTCACGTGATCAGTGCATGATCAGCCACGTGATCAGTGCATGATCAGCCACGTGATCAGTGCATGATCAGTCACGTGATCAGTGCATGATCAGCCACGTGATCAGTGCATG
Source organism: Bos javanicus (assembly GCF_032452875.1). Taxonomy (NCBI): domain Eukaryota; kingdom Metazoa; phylum Chordata; class Mammalia; order Artiodactyla; family Bovidae; genus Bos; species Bos javanicus. The sequence continues at coordinate 28,993 of NW_026894726.1, read as the reverse complement.
ATAGCCACGTGATCAGTGCATGATAGCCACGTGATCAGTGCATGATCAGCCACGTGATCAGTGCATGATCAGCCACGTGATCAGTGCATGATCAGCCACGTGATCAGTGCATGATCAGCCACGTGATCAGTGCATGATCAGCCACGTGATCAGTGCATGATCAGCCACGTGATCAGTGCATGATCAGTCACGTGATCAGTGCATGATCAGCCACGTGATCAGTGCATGATCACGTGATCAGTGCATGATCAGCAGTGTCAGTGCATGATCAGCCGTGATCAGTGCATGATCAGTCACGTGATCACACGTGATCAGTGCATGATCAGCATGTGATCAGTTGCATGACAGTGCGTGATCATCTGCTCATTCGTGATCAGTGCATGATCAGCCACGTGATCAGTGCATGATCAGCCACGTGATCAGTGCATGATCAGTGATCAGTGCATGATCAGTCACGTCAGTGCAGTGCATGATCATCACGTGATCAGTGCATGATCAGTCCACGTGATCAGTGCCACACAATCACATGATCAGTGATCAGTGCATGATCAGTCACGTGATCAGTGCATGATCAGCCACGTGATCAGTGCATGACGTGCCATGTGATCAGTGCATGATCATGATCACGTGATCAGTGTGATCAGTCAGCCACGTGATCAGTGCATGATCAGCACGTGATCAGTGCATGATCAGCCACGTGATCAGTGCATGATCAGCCACGTGATCAGTGCATGATCAGCCACGTGATCAGTGCATGATCAGCCACGTGATCAGTGCATGATCATTCACGTGATCAGTGCATGATCAGCCACGTGATCAGTGCATGATCAGCCACGTGATCAGTGCATGATAGCACGTGATCAGTGCATGATCAGTCACGTGATCAGTGCATGATCAGCCACGTGATCAGTGCATGATCAGCCACGTGATCAGTGCATGACAGTCACGTGATCAGTGCATGATCAGCCACGTGATCAGTGCATGATCAGCCACGTGATCAGTGCATGATCAGCCACGTGATCAGTGCATGATCAGTCACGTGATCAGTGCATGATCAGTCACGTGATCAGTGCATGATCAGTCACGTGATCAGTGCATGATCAGTCACGTGATCAGTGCATGACAGTCACGTGATCAGTGCATGATAGCCACGTGATCAGTGCATGATCAGTCACATGATCAGCACCATTCAGACACGTGATCAGTGCATGATCAGTCACGTGATCAGTGCATGATCAGCCACGTGATCAGTGCATGATCAGCCACGTGATCAGTGCATGATCTGCAACGTGATCAGTGCATGATCAGCCACGTGATCAGTGCATTAGCCACGTGATCAGTGCATGATCAGCCACGTGATCAGTGCATGATCAGCCACGTGATCAGTGCATGACAGTCACGTGATCAGTGTATGATCAGCCACGTGATCAGTGCATGATCAGCCACGTGATCAGTGCATGATCAGGCACGTGATCAGTGCATGATCATTCACGTGATCAGTGCATGACAGCCACGTGATCAGTGCATGATCAGCCACGTGATCAGTGCATGACAGTCACGTGATCAGTGCATGATCAGCTTCGTGATCAGTGCATGATCAGCCACGTGATCAGTGCATGATCAGCCACGTGATCAGTGCATGATCAGTCACGTGATCAGTGCATGATCAGCCACGTGATCAGTGCATGATCAGGCACGTGATCAGTGCATGATCAGTCACGTGATCAGTGCATGATCAGCCACGTGATCAGTGCATGATAGCCACGTGATCAGTGCATGATAGCACGTGATCAGTGCATGATCAGCCACGTGATCAGTGCATGATGGCCACGTGATCAGTGCATGATCAGCAACATGATCAGTGCATGATCAGCCACGTGATCAGTGCATGATCAGCCACGTGATCAGTGCATGATCAGCCACGTGATCAGTGCATGATGCATTCACGTGATCAGTGTGTGATCAGCCACGTGATCAGTGCATGATAGCCACGTGATCAGTGCATGATAGCACGTGATCAGTGCATGATCAGTCACGTGATCAGTGCATGATCAGCCACGTGATCAGTGCATGATCAGCCACGTGATCAGTGCATGACAGTCACGTGATCAGTGCATGATCAGCCATGATCAGTGCATGATCAGCCACGTGATCAGTGCATGATCAGCCACGTGATCAGTGCATGATCAGTCACGTGATCAGTGCATGATCAGTCACGTGATCAGTGCATGATCAGTCACGTGATCAGTGCATGATCAGCCACGTGATCAGTGCATGACAGTCACGTGATCAGTGCATGATAGCCACGTGATCAGTGCATGATCAGTCACGTGATCAGCATGATCAGCCACGTGATCAGTGCATGATCAGTCACGTGATCAGTGCATGATCAGCACGTGATCAGTGCATGATCAGCCACGTGATCAGTGCATGATCAGTCACGTGATCAGTGCATGATCAGCCACGTGATCAGTGCATGATCAGTCATGTGATCAGTGCATGATAGCTTCATGATCAGTGCATGATCAGCCACGTGATCAGTGCATGATAGCCACGTGATCAGTGCATGATCAGTCACGTGATCAGTGCATGATCAGCCACGTGATCAGTGCATGATCAGCCACGTGATCAGTGCATGATCAGCCACGTGATCAGTGCATGATCAGCACGTGATCAGTGCATGATCAGCCACGTGATCAGTGCATGATCAGCCACGTGATCAGTGCATGATCAGCCACGTGATCAGTGCATGACAGTCCGTGATCACCACGTGATCAGTGCATGATCAGCCACGTGATCAGTGCATGATCAGCCACGTGATCAGTGCATGATCAGTCACGTGATCAGTGCATGATCAGCCACGTGATCAGTGCATGATCAGCCACGTGATCAGTGCATGATCAGTCACGTGATCAGTGCATGATCAGCCACGTGATCAGTGCATGAGGCACGTGATCAGTGCATGATCAGCCACGTGATCAGTGCATGATAGCCACGTGATCAGTGCATGATAGCCACGTGATCAGTGCATGATCAGCCACGTGATCAGTGCATGATAGCCACGTGATCAGTGCATGATCAGCCACGTGATCAGTGCATGATCAGCACGTGATCAGTGCATGATCAGCCACGTGATCAGTGCATGATCAGCCACGTGATCAGTGCATGATCAGTGATCAGTGCATGATCAGTCACGTGATCAGTGCATGATAGCCACGTGATCAGTGCATGATCAGTCACGTGATCAGTGCATGATCAGCCACGTGATCAGTGCATGATAGCCACGTGATCAGTGCATGATCAGCAACGTGATCAGTGCATGATCAGCCACGTGATCAGTGCATGATCAGCCACGTGATCAGTGCATGATCAGCCACGTGATCAGTGCATGACAGTCACGTGATCAGTGCATGATCAGCTTCATGATCAGTGCATGATCAGCCACGTGATCAGTGCATGATCAGCCACGTGATCAGTGCATGATCAGCCACGTGATCAGTGCATGACAGTCACGTGATCAGTGCATGATCAGCACGTGATCAGTGCATGATCAGCCACGTGATCAGTGCATGATCAGTCACGTGATCAGTGCATGATCAGTCACGTGATCAGTGCATGATCAGTCACGTGATCAGTGCATGATCAGCCACGTGATCAGTGCATGACAGTCACGTGATCAGTGCATGATAGCCACGTGATCAGTGCATGATCAGTCATGATCAGCACCATTCAGACACGTGATCAGTGCATGATAAGTCACGTGATCAGTGCATGATCAGCCACGTGATCAGTGCATGATCAGCCACGTGATCAGTGCATGATCAGCAACGTGATCAGTGCATGATCAGCCACGTGATCAGTGCATGATCAGCCACGTGATCAGTGCATGATCAGCCACGTGATCAGTGCATGATCAGCCACGTGATCAGTGCATGACAGTCACGTGATCAGTGCATGATCAGCTTCGTGATCAGTGCATGATCAGCCACGTGATCAGTGCATGATCAGCACGTGAAGTGCATGATCATTCACGTGATCAGTGCATGACAGCCACGTGATCAGTGCATGATCAGCCACGTGATCAGTGCATGACAGTCACGTGATCAGTGTATGATCAGCTTCGTGATCAGTGCATGATCAGCCACGTGATCAGTGCATGATCAGCCACGTGATCAGTGCATGATCAGTCACGTGATCAGTGCATGATCAGCCACGTGATCAGTGCATGATCAGCCACGTGATCAGTGCATGATCAGTCACGTGATCAGTGCATGATCAGCCACGTGATCAGTGCATGATAGCCACGTGATCAGTGCATGATCAGTCACGTGATCAGTGCATGATCAGCCACGTGATCAGTGCATGATAGCCACGTGATCAGTGCATGATAGCCACGTGATCAGTGCATGATCAGCCACGTGATCAGTGCATGATGGCCACGTGATCAGTGCATGATCAGCAACGTGATCAGTGCATGATCAGCCACGTGATCAGTGCATGATCAGCCACGTGATCAGTGCATGATCAGCCACGTGATCAGTGCATGTGCATTCACGTGATCAGTGTATGATCAGCCATGTCAGTGCATGATAGCCACGTGATCAGTGCATGATAGCTACGTGATCAGTGCATGATCAGTCACGTGATCAGTGCATGATCAGCCACGTGATCAGTGCATGATCAGCCACGTGATCAGTGCATGACAGTCACGTGATCAGTGCATGATCAGCTCATGATCAGTGCATGATCAGCCACGTGATCAGTGCATGATCAGCCACGTGATCAGTGCATGATCAGCCACGTGATCAGTGCATGACAGTCACGTGATCAGTGCATGATCAGCCACGTGATCAGTGCATGATCAGCCACGTGATCAGTGCATGATCAGTCACGTGATCAGTGCATGATCAGTCACGTGATCAGTGCATGATCAGTCACGTGATCAGTGCATGATCATCCACGTGATCAGTGCATGACAGTCACGTGATCAGTGCATGATAGCCACGTGATCAGTGCATGATCAGTCACGTGATCAGCATGATCAGACACGTGATCAGTGCATGATCAGTCACGTGATCAGTGCATGATCAGCCACGTGATCAGTGCATGATCAGCCACGTGATCAGTGCATGATCAGCACGTGATCAGTGCATGATCAGCCACGTGATCAGTGCATGATCAGCCACGTGATCAGTGCATGATCAGCCACGTGATCAGTGCATGATCAGCCACGTGATCAGTGCATGACAGTCACGTGATCAGTGTATGATCAGCCGTGATCAGTGCATGATCAGCCACGTGATCAGTGCATGATCAGCTGCGTGATCAGTGCATGATCAGTCACGTGATCAGTGCATGATCAGCCACGTGATCAGTGCATGATCAGCCACGTGATCAGTGCCTGATCAGCCACGTGATCAGTGCATGATCAGCAACGTGATCAGTGCATGATCAGCCACGTGATCAGTGCATGATCAGCCTCGTGATCAGTGCATGATCAGTCACATGATCAGTGCATGATCAGCCACGTGATCAGTGCATGATCAGCCACATGATCAGTGCATGATCAGTCACGTGATCACTGCATGATCAGCCACATGATCAGTGCCTGATAGCCACGTGATCAGTGCATGATCAGCCACGTGATCAGTGCATGATCAGCCACGTGATCAGTGCATGATAGCCACGTGATCAGTGCATGATCAGCCACATGATCAGTGCATGATCAGCCACGTGATCAGTGCATGATGGCCATGTGATCAGTGCATGATCAGCCACGTGATCAGTGCATGATCAGCCACGTGATCAGTGCATGATCAGCCACGTGATCAGTGCAGCAGCACGTGATCGGTGCATGCACGTGATCAGTGCATGATCAGCCACGTGATCAGTGCATGATAGCCACGTGATCAGTGCATGATAGCCACGTGATCAGTGCATGATCTGTCACGTGATCAGTGCATGATCAGCCACGTGATCAGTGCATGATCAGCCACGTGATCAGTGCATGACAGTCACGTGATCAGTGCATGATCAGCCACGTGATCAGTGCATGATCAGCCACGTGATCAGTGCATGATCAGCCACGTGATCAGTGCATGATCAGCCACGTGATCAGTGCATGATCAGCCACGTGATCAGTGCATGATCAGCCACGTGATCAGTGCATGATCAGTCACGTGATCAGTGTATGATCAGCCACGTGATCAGTGCATGATCAGTCACGTGATGAGTGCATGATCAGCTCACGTGATCAGTGCATGATCAGTCACGTGATCAGTGTATGATCAGCCACGTGATCAGTGCATGATCAGCCATGTGATCAGTGCATGACAGTCACGTGATCAGTGCATGATCAGCCACGTGATCAGTGCATGATCAGCCACGTGATCAGTGCATGATCAGTCACGTGATCAGTGCATGATCAGTCACGTGATAAGTGCATGATCAGTCACGTGATCAGTGTATGATCAGCCACGTGATCAGTGCATGACAGTCACATGATCAGTGCATGATAGCCACGTGATCAGTGCATGATCAGTCACATGATCAGTACATTCAGCCACGTGATCAGTGCATGATCAGTCACGTGATCAGTGCATGATCAGCACGTGATCAGTGCATGATCAGCCACGTGATCAGTGCATGATAAGCAACCTGATCAGTGCATGATCAATTACGTGATCAGTGCATGATCAGCCACGTGATCAGTGCATGATCAGCCACGTGATCAGTGCATGATCAGCCACGTGATCAGTGCATGACAGTCACGTGATCAGTGTATGATCAGCTTCGTGATCAGTGCATGATCAGCCACGTGATCAGTGCATGATCACGCACGTGATCAGTGCATGATCTGTCACGTGATCAGTGCATGACAGCCACGTGATCAGTGCATGATCAGCCACGTGATCAGTGCATGCACAGTCACGTGATCAGTGTATGATCAGCTTCGTGATCAGTGCATGATCAGCCACGTGATCAGTGCATGATCAGGACGTGATGAGTGTATGATCAGTCACGTGATCAGTGCATGATCAGCCACGTGATCAGTGCATGATCAGCCACGTGATCAGTGCATGATCAGCCACGTGATCAGTGCATGATCAGCCACGTGATCAGTGCATGATAGTCACGTGATCAGTGCATGATCAGTCACGTGATCAGTGCATGATCAGCCACGTGATCAGTGCATGATAGCCGTGATCAGTGCATGATAGCTTCATGATCAGTGCATGATCAGCCACGTGATCAGTGCATGATGGCCACGTGATCAGTGCATGATCAGCAACATGATCAGTGCATGATCAGCTACGTGATCAGTGCATGATCAGCCACGTGATCAGTGTATGATCAGCCACGTGATCAGTGCATGATGCAGTCACGTGATCAGTGCATGATCAGCCACGTGATCAGTGCATGATAGCCACGTGATCAGTGCATGATAGCTATGTGATCAGTGCATGATCAGTCACGTGATCAGTGCATGATCAGCCACGTGATCAGTGCATGATCAGCTATGTGATCAGTGCATGAGTCACGTGATCAGTGTATGATCAGCTTCATGATCAGTGCATGATCAGCCACGTGATCAGTGCATGATCAGCCACGTGATCAGTGCATGATCAGCCATGTGATCAGTGCATGACAGTCACGTGATCAGTGTATGATCAGCCACGTGATCAGTGCATGATCAGCCATGTGATCAGTGCATGATCAGTCACGAGATCAGTGCATGATCAGTCACGTGATAAGTGCATGATCAGTAACGTGATCAGTGTATGATCATCCACATGATCAGTGCATGCACAGTCACGTGATCAGTGCATGATAGCCAAGTGATCAGTTCATGATTAGTCACATGATCAGCGCCATTCAGACACGAGATCACTGTATGTTAAGTCACGTGATCAGTTCATGATCAGACGTGATCAGTGCATGATCAGCCACGTGATCAGTGCATGATCTGCAACGTGATTAGTGCATGATCAGCCACGTGGTTAGTGCATGATTAACCACGTGATCAGTGCATGATCTGCCACATGATCAGTGCATGATCAGCCCGTGATCAGTGCATGCACTGTCACGTGATCAGTGTATCATCAGCTTTGTGATCAGTGCATGATCAGCCACGTGATCAGTGCATGATCAGGCACGTGATCGGTGCATGATCATTCACGTGTTCAGTGTATGACAGCCACGTTATCAGTGCATGATCAGCCACGTGATCAGTTCATGACAGTCACGTTATCAGTGTATGCTCAGTCCGTGATCAGTGCATGATCAGCCACGTGATCAGTGCGTGATCAGGACGTGATCAGTGCATCATCAGTCCACGTGATCAGTGCATGATCAGCCACGTGATCAGTGCATGATCAGGCAAGTGATCAGTGCATGATCAGTCACGTGATCAGTGTATGATCAGCCACGTGATCAGTGCATGATAGCCACGTGATCAGTGCATGATCAGTCACGTGATCAGTGCATGATCAGCCACGTGATCAGTGCATGATAGCCATGTGATCAGTGCATGATAGCTACGTGATCAGTGCATGATCAGCCACGTAATCAGTGCATGATGGCCACCTGATCAGTGCATGATCAGCAACATGATTAGTGCATGATCAGCTACGTGATCAGTGCATGATCAGCCACGTGATCTGTATGATCAGCACGTGATCAGTGCATGTGCATTCACGTGAGCAGTGTGTGAACAGCCATGTGATCAGTGCATGATAGCCAAGTGATCAATGCATGATAGCTATGTGATCGGTGCATGCTCAGTCACATGATCAGTGCATGATCATCCACGTGATCAGTGTATGATCAGCCACGTGATCAGTGCATGTGCAGTCACGTGATCAGTGCATGATCAGTCACGTGATCAGTGCATGCGAACTCATGAGATCAGTGCATGACAGCACGCGATCAGTGCATGATCAGTCACGTGATCAGTGCATGATCAGCCACGTGATCAGTGCATGATAGCCACTGAACAGTGCATGATCAGCCACGTGATCAGTGCATGCATTCACGTGATCAGTGCATGATCAACACGTGATCAGTGTATGATCAGCCACGTGATCAGTTCATGATCAGTCACGTGATCAGTGCATGATCAGCCACGTGATCAGTGCTTGACAGCAACGTGATCAGTGCATGATAAGCAACGTGATCAGTGCATGATTAGTCACGTGATCAGTGCATGATCAGCCACGTGATCAGTGCATGATCAGCCATGTGATCAGTGCATGATCAGCCACATGATCAGTGCATGATCAGGCACATGATTAGTGCATGATAGCCACGTGATCAGTGCATGATCAGCCACATGATCAGTGCATGATCAGCCACGTGATCAGTGCATGAACAGTCACATGATCAGCGTATGATCAGCTTCATGATCAGTGCATGATCAGCCATGTGATCAGTGCATGATCAGTCACGTGATCAGTGCATGATCAGTCACGTGATCTGTGCATGATCAGGCAGGTTATCAGTGCATGATCAGCCACGTGATCAGTGCATGATCAGCCACCTGATCAGTGCATGATCAGCCACGTGATCAGTGCATGATAACCACATGACTGTGCATGATCAGACACGTGATCAGTGCATGATAGCCACGTGATCAGTGCATGATAGCCATGTGATCAGTGCATGATAGCTACGTGATCAGTGCATGATCAGCCACGTGATCAGTGCATGATCGTCCACGTGATCAGTGTATGATCAGCCACGTGATCAGTGCATGATCAGTCACGAGATCAGTGCATGATCAGCCACGTGATCAGTGCATGATAGCCAGGTGACCAGTGCATGATAGCTACGTGATCAGTGCATGATCAGCCACGAGATCAGTGCATGATCAGCCACGTGATCAGTGCATGATAGCCACGTGATCAGTGCCTACATTTACGTGATCAGTGCATGTGAAATCACGTGATCAGTGCATGAACAGTCAAGTGATCAGTGCATGATCAGCCACGTGATCAGTGCATGATAGACACGTGATCAGTGCATGATAGCCACGTGATCAGTGCATGATAGTTATGTGATCATTGCATGATAGACACGTGAGCAGCGCATGATAGCCACGTGATCAGTGCATGATCAGTCACGTGATCAGTGCATGAACAGTCACGTGATCAGTGTATGATCAGCCACATGATCAGTGCATGATAGCCACTGATCAGTGCATGATCAGCCACGTGATAGTGCATGATTAGCCACGTGATCAGTGCATGAACAGCCACGTGATCAGTGCATGATCAGCCACGTGATCAGTGCATGATCAGTCACGTGATCAGTGCATGATCAGCCACGAGATCAGTGCATGATCAGGCACGTGAAGAGTGCATGATCAGTCACGTGATCAGTGCATGATAACCAGGTTATCAGTGCATGATCAGCCACGTAATCAGTGCATGATCAGCCATGTGATCAGTGCATGACAGTCACGTGATCAGTGTATGATCAGCCACGTGATCAGTGCCTGATCAGCCACGTGATCAGTGCATGATGGCACGTGATCAGTGCATGATCAGCCATGTGATCAGTGCATGATCAGCCACGGGATCAGTGCATGATAGCCACGTGATCAGTGCATGATAGCTACGTGATCAGTGCATAATCAGCCACGTAATCAGTGCATGATAGCCACCTGATCAGCGCATGATCAGCACGTGATCAGTGCATGATCAGCCACGTGATCAGTGCATGATCAGCCACGTGATCACTGCATGATCAACCAGGTGATCAGTGCATGATTAGGCACGTGATGAGTGCATGAACAGTCACGTGATCAGTGCATGATAGCCAGGTTATCAGTGCATGATCAGCCACGTGATCAGTGCATGATTAGCCACGTGATCAGTGCATGACAGTCACGTGATCAGTGTATGATCAGCCGTGATCAGTGCATGATCAGGCACGTGATCAGTGCATGATCAGTCACGTGATCAGTGCATGATCAGCCACGTGATCAGTGCATGATCAGGCACGTGATCAGTGCATGATCAGCCATGTAATCAGTGAATGAGCAGCCACGTGATCAGTGCATGATCAGCCACGTGATCAGTGCATGTCAGTCACGTGATCAGTGTATGATCATCCATGTGTTCAGTGCATGATAGACAAGTGATCAATGCACGATATCTACGTGATCTGTGCATGCTCAGTCACATGAGCAGTGCATGATCAGCCACGTGATCAGTGCATGATCAGCACGTGATCAGTGCATGATCAGCCACGTGATCAGTGCATGATCAGCCACGTGATCAGTGCATGATCAGCCACGTGATCACTGTATGATCAGCCACGTGATCAGTGCATGATCAGCACGTGATCAGTGCATGATCAGCCACGTGGTTAGTGTATGATTAACCACGTGATCAGTTCATGATCACATGATCAGTGCATGATCAGCCACGTGATCAGTGCATGCACAGTCACATGATCAGTGTAAGATCAGCTTCGTGATCAGTGCATGATTAGTTACGTGATCAATGTATGATTAGCCACGTGATCTGTGCATGATAGCCACGTGATCAGTGCATGCACAGTCCCGTGATCAGTGTATGATCAGCTACGTGATCAGTGCACGATCAGACAGGTGATCCGTGCATGATCAGGCCCGTGATCAGTGCATGATCATTCATGTGATCAGTGTATGGACATACACGTGATCAGTGCATGAACAGGCACATGATCAGTCCATGATCAGTCACGTGATCAGTGTATGATCAGCCATGTGATCAGTGCATGATCAGCAACATGATTAGTGAATGATCAGCCACGTGATCAGTGCATGATCAGCCACGTGATCAGTGCATGATCAGCAAGGTGATCAGTGCATGCACAGTCACGTGATTAGTGTATGATCAGCTTCGCGATCAGTTATTGATCAGTCACATGATCAGTGCATGATCATCCACTTGATCAGTGCATTATCAGCCACATGATCAGTGCATGATCAGTCACGTGATCAGTGCATGATCATCCACGTAATCAGTGAATGTGCAGTCCCGTGATCAGTGCATGATAGCCATGTGATCAGTGCAGGATCAGTCACGTGATCAGTGCGGGATCAGTCACGTGATCAGTGTATGATCATCCACATAATCAGTGCATGAGCAGTCACGTGATCAGTGCATGATAGCCATGTGATCAGTGCATGATCAGTCACGTGATCAGTGCATGATCAGCCCCCTGATCAGTGTATGATCAGCCAGGTGATCATTGATTGCATGCTCAGTCACGTAATCAGTGTATGATAGCCACATTATCAGTGCATGAAAGCCAACTGATCAGTGCATGATCTGTCACGTGATGAGTGCATGATCATCCACGTGATCAGTGCATGCGCAGTCTCGTGATCAGTGTATGATCAGGCACGTGATCAGTGCATGATAGCCACGTGATCAGTGCATGATAGCCACCTGAGCAGTGCATGATCAGTAACGTGATTAGTGCATGATCAGCCACGTGATCAGTGCATGATCAGCCACGTGATCACTGTATGATCAGCCACGTGATCAGTGCATATGCAGTCACGTGATCAGTGTACGATAGCCACATTATCAGTGCATGATCAGGCACGTGAAGAGTGCATGATCAGTCACGTGATTAGTGTATGATAGCCTGGTTATCAGCCCATGATCAGCCACGTGATCAGTGCATGATCAGTCATGTGATCAGTGCATGCACAATCAGCTGATCAGTGTATGATCAGCCCGTGATCAGTGCATGATCAGCCACGTGATCATTGCATGATCAGGCACGTGATCAGTGCATGATCATTCACGTGATCAGTGTATGATCAGCCACGTGATCAGTGCATGATCAGGCACGTGATCAGTGCATGATCAGTCACATGATCAGTGCATGATCAGCCACGTGATCAGTGCATGATCAGCCACGTGATCAGTGCATGATAAGTCACGTGATCAGTGCATGATCAGCCACGTGATCAGTGCATGATCAGTCCCGTGATCAGTGCATGATCATCCACGTGATCAGTGCATGATCAGCCACGTGATCAGTGCATGATCAACCTGATCAGTGCATGATCAGCCACGTGATCAATGCATGATCAGCCACGTGATCAGTGCATGACAGCCACGTGATCAGTGCATGATCAGCTTCGTGATCAGTTCATGATCAGTCACGTGATCAGTGTATGATCAGCCACGTGATCAGTGCATGATCAGCCACGTGATCAGTGCATGATCAGTACGTGATCAGTGTATGATCAGCCACGTGATCAGTGCATGATCAGCCACGTGATCAGTGCATGATCAGCCACGTGATCAGTGCATGATAGCCACGTGATCAGTGCATGATCAGCTTCGTGATCAGTGCATGATCAGCCACTTGATCAGTGCATGATCAGCAGTGATCAGTGCATGATCAGCCACGTGATCAGCGCATGATAGCCACGTGATTAGTGCATGATCAGCCACGTGATCAGTGCATGATCAGCCACGTGATCAGTGCATGATCAGCCACGTGATCAGTGCATGATCAGCCACGTGATCAGTGCATGATCAGCCACGTGATCAGTGCATGATATCCACGTGATCAGTGCATGATCAATCATGTGATCAGTGCATGATAGCTTCACGATCAGTGCATGATCAGCCACGTGATCAGTGCATGATAAGCAAGTGATTAGTGCATGATCAGCCATGTGATCAGTGCATGATCAGCCACGTGATCAGTGCATGATCAGCCACGTGATCAGTGCATGATCAGTCACGTGATCAGTGCATGATAGCAACGTGATCAGTGCATGATCAGCTACGTGATCAGTGCATGATCAGCCACGTGATCAGTGCATGATCAGCCATGTGATCAGTGCATGATCAGTCACGTGATCAGTGTATGATCAGCACGTGATCAGTACATGATCAGCCACGTGATCAGTGCATGATCAGCAACGTGATGAGTGCATGATCAGTCACGTGATCAGTGCATGATCAACCACGTGATCAGTGCATGATCAGCACATGATCAGTGCATGATCAGACATGTGATCAGTGCATGCTCAGTCACGTGATCAGTGTATGAGGCACGTGATCAGTGCATGATCAGCCACGTAAACAGTGCATGATAGCCACGTGATCAGTGCATGATAGCCACGTGGTTAGTGCATGATCAGCCACGTGATCAGTGCATGATAGCCACGTGATCAGTGCATGATCAGCCACGTGATCAGTGCATGATCAGCCACGTGATCAGTGCAGGATCAGCCACGTGATCAGTGCATGATCAGCCACGTGATCAGTGCATGATCAGCCACGTGATCAGTGCATGATCAGTCACGTGATCAGTGCATGATCAGTCACGTGATCAGTGCATGATCAGTCACATGATCAGTGCATGATCAGCCACGTGATCAGTGCATGATCAGTCACGTGATCAGTGCATGATCAGCCACGTGATCAGTGCACGATCAGTCACGTGATCAGTGCATGATCAGTCACGTGATCAGTGCATGATCAGCCACGCAATCAGTGCATGATAGCCACGTGATCAGTGCATGATCAGTAACGTGATCAGCATGATCAGCCACGTGATCAGTGCATGATCAGTCACGTGATCAGTGCATGATCAGCCACGTGATCAGTGCATGATCAGCCACGTGATCAGTGCATGATCAGCACGTGATCAGTGCATGATCAGCCACGTGATCAGTGCATGATCAGCCACGTGATCAGTGCATGATCAGTCACGTGATCAGTGCATGATCAGCCACGTGATCAGTGCATGACAGCCACGTGATCAGTGCATGATCAGCTTCATGATCAGTGCATGATCAGCCACGTGATCAGTGCATGATCAGCCACGTGATCAGTGCATGATCAGCCATGTGATCAGTGCATGACAGTCACGTGATCAGTGTATGATCAGCTTCGTGATCAGTGCATGATCAGCCATGTGATCAGTGCATGATCAGTCACGAGATCAGTGCATGATCAGTCACGTGATAAGTGCATGATCAGTCACGTGATCAGTGTATGATCATCCACATGATCAGTGCATGCACAGTCACGTGATCAGTGCATTATAGCCAAGTGATCAGTTCTTGATTAGTCACATGATCAGCACCATTCAGACACGAGATCACTGTATGATAAGTCACGTGATCAGTGCATGATCAGCGACGTGATCAGTGCATGATCAGCCACGTGATCAGTGCATGATCTGCAACGTGATCAGTGCATGATCAGCCACGTGATCAGTGCATGATTAACCACGTGATCAGTGCATGATCTGCCACATGATCAGTGCATGATCAGCCCGTGATCAGTGCATGACAGTCACGTGATCAGTGTATGATCAGCTTCGTGATCAGTGCATGATCAGCCACGTGATCAGTGCATGATCAGGCACAGGGTGCATGATCATTCACGTGATCAGTGTATGACAGCCAGGTGATCAGTGCATGATCAGCCACGTGATCAGTTCATGCACAGTCACGTGATCAGTGTATGCTCAGCTTCGTGATCAGTGCATGATCAGCCACGTGATCAGTGCAGGACGTGATCAGTGCATGATCAGTCACGTGATCAGTGCATGATCAGCCACGTGATCAGTGCATGATCAGGCACGTGATCAGTGCATGATCAGTCACGTGATCAGTGTATGATCAGCCACGTGATCAGTGCATGATAGCCACGTGATCAGTGCATGATCAGTCACGTGATCAGTGCATGATCAGCCACGTGATCAGTGCATGATAGCCATGTGATCAGTGCACGATAGCTACGTGATCAGTGCATGATCAGCCACGTGATCAGTGCATGATGGCCACCTGATCAGTGCATGATCAGCAACATGATTAGTGCATGATCAGCTACGTGATCAGTGCATGATCAGCCACGTGATCTCTGTATGATCAGACGAGATCAGTGCATGTGCATTCACGTGAGCAGTGTGTGATCAGCCATGTGATCAGTGCATGATAGCCAAGTGATTAATGCATTATAGCTATGTGATCGGTGCATGCTCAGTCACAAGATCAGCGCATGATCAGCCACGTGATCAGTGCATGATCAGCCATGTGATCAGTGCATGCACAGTCACGTGATCAGTGTATGATCAGCTTCATGATCAGTGAATGATCAGCCACGTGATCAGTGCATGATCAGCCACGTGATCAGTGCATGATCAGCCACGTGATCAGTGCATGACAGTCACGTGATCAGTGCATGATCAGTCACGTGATCAGTGCATGATCAGCCACGTGATCAGTGCATGATCAGTCACGTGATCAGTGCATGATCAGCCACGTGATCAGTGCATGATCAATCACGTGATCAGTGTATGATCAGCCACGTGATCAGTGCATGACAGCCACGTGATCAGTGCATGATAGCCACGTGATCAGTGCATGATCAGTCACGTGATCAGTGCATTCAGTCACGTGATCAGTGCATGATAAGTCACGTGATCAGTTCATGATCAGCCACGTGATCAGTGCATGATCAGCCACGTGATCAGTGCATGATCAGCCACGTGATCAGTGCATGATCAGCCACGTGATCAGTGCATGATTAGCCACGTGATCAGTGCATGATCTGCCACATGATCAGTGCATGATCAGCCACGTGATCAGTGCATGACAGTCACGTGATCAGCGTATGATCAGCTTCGTGATCAGTGCATGATCAGCCTCGTGATCAGTGCATGATCAGGCACGTGATCAGTGCATGATCATTCACGTGATCAGTGTATGACAGCCACGTGATCAGTGCATGATCAGCCACGTGATCAGTGCATGACAGTCACGTGATCAGTGCATGATCAGCCACGTGATCAGTGCATGATCAGCCACATGATCAGTGCATGATCAGGACGTGATCAGTGCATGATCAGTCACGTGATCAGTGCATGATCAGCCACGTGATCAGTGTATGACCAGCCACGTGATCGGTGCATGATCAGTCACGTGATCAGTGCATGATCAGCCACGTGATCAGTGCATGATAGCCACGTGATCAGTGCATGATCAGTTACGTGATCAGTGCGCGATCAGCCACGTGATCAGTGCATGATAGCCACGTGAGCAGTGCATGATAGCTACGTGATCAGTGCATGATCAGCCACGTGATCAGTGCATGATGGTCACGTGATCAGTGCATGATCAGCCACGTGATCAGTGCATGATCAGCCACGTGATCAGTGCATGATCAGTCACGTGATCAGTGTATGATCAGCGACGTGATCAGTGCATGTCACGTGATCAGTGCATGATCAGCCACGTGATCAGTGCATGATAGCCACGTGATCAGTGCATGATAGCTACGTGATCAGTGCATGATCAGTCACGTGATCAGTGCATGATCAGCCACGTGATCAGTGCATGATCAGCCACGTGATCAGTGCATGATCAGCCACGTGATCAGTGTATGATCAGCTTCATGATCAGTGAATGATCAGCCACGTGATCAGTGCATGATCAGCCACGTGATCAGTGCATGATCAGCCATGTGATCAGTGCATGATCAGTCACGTGATCAGTGCATGATCAGCCACGTGATCAGTGCATGATCAGCCATGTGATCAGTGCATGACAGTCACGTGATCAGTGCATGATCAGCCACGTGATCAGTGCATGATCAGTCACGTGATCAGCACCATTCAGCCACGTGATCAGTGTATGATCAGCCACGTGATCAGTGCATGATCAGCACGTGATCAGTGCATGATCAGTCACGTGATCAGTGCATGATCAGCCACGTGATCAGTGCATGATCAGCCACGTGATCAGTGCATGATCAGCCACGTGATCAGTGCACGATCAGCCACGTGATCAGTGCATGATCAGCCACGTGATCAGTGCATGATAGCCACGTGATCAGTGCATGATCAGCTTCGTGATCAGTGCATGATCAGCCACGTGATCAGTGCATGATCAGGCACATGAAGGGTGCATGATCATTCACGTGATCAGTGTATGATCAGCCACGTGATCAGTGCATGATCAGCCACGTGATCAGTGCATGCACAGTCACGTGATCAGTGTATGATCAGCTTCGTGATCAGTGCATGATCAGCCACATGATCAGTGCATGATCAGGACGTGATCAGTGCATGATCAGTCACGTGATCAGTGCATGATCAGCCACGTGATCAGTGCATGATCAGGCACGTGATCAGTGCATGATCAGTCACGTGATCAGTGTATGATCAGCCACGTGATCAGTGCATGATAGCCACGTGATCAGTGCATGATCAGTCACGTGATCAGTGCATGATCAGCCACGTGATCAGTGCATGATAGCCATGTGATCAGTGCATGATAGCTACGTGATCAGTGCATGATCAGCCACGTGATCAGTGCATGATAGCCACGTGATCAGTGCATGATCAGCAACATGATCAGTGCATGATCAGCCACGTGATCAGTGCATGATCAGCCACGTGATCAGTGCATGATCAGCCACGTGATCAGTGCATGATGCAGTCACGTGATCAGTGCATGATCAGTCACGTGATCAGTGCATGATAGCCACGTGATCAGTGCATGATAGCTATGTGATCAGTGCATGATCAGCCACGTGATCAGTGCATGATCAGCCACGTGATCAGTGCATGATCAGCCACGTGATCAGTGCATGCACACTCACGTGATCAATGTATGATCAGCTTCATGATCAGTGCATGATCAGCCACGTGATCAGTGCATGATAAGCCACGTGATCAGTGCATGATCAGCCACGTGATCAGTGCATGCACACTCACGTGATCAGTGTATGATCAGCTTCGTGATCAGTGCATGATCAGCCACGTGATCAGTGCATGATCAGTCACGTGATCAGTGCATGATCAGTCACGTGATCAGTGCTTGATCAGACACGTGATCAGTGTATGATCATCCACGTGATCAGTGCATGACAGCCACGTGATCAGTGCATGATAGCCAAGTGATCAGTGCATGATCAGTCACGTGATCAGCATCATTCAGACACGTGATCAGTGTATGATCAGTCACGTGATCAGTGCATGATCAACCACGTGATCAGTGCATTATCAGCCACGTGATCAGTGCTTGATCAGACACGTGATCAGTGCATGATCAGCCACGTGATCAGTGCATGATCAGTCACGTGATCAGTGCATGATCAGCCACATGATCAGTGCATGATCAGCCACGTGATCAGTGCATGCACAGTCACGTTATCAGTGAATGATCAGCTTCATGATCAGTGCATGATCAGCCACGCGATCAGTGCATGATCAGGCACATGAAGAGTGCATGATCAGTCACGTGTTCAGTGTATGACAGCCAGTTATCAGTGCATGATCAGCCACGTGATCAGTTCATGCACAGTCACGTGATCAGTGTATGCTCAGCTTCGTGATAAGTGCATGATCAGCCACGTGATCAGTGCAGGATCAGGACGTGATAAGTGCATCATCAGCCACGTGATCGGTGCATGATCAGCCACGTGATCAGTGCATGATCAGGCTCGTGATCAGTGCATGATCAGTCACGTGATCAGTGCATGATCAGCCACGTGATCAGTGCATGATAGCCACGTGATCAGTGCATGATCAGTCACGTGATCAGTGCGCGATCAGCCACGTGATCAGTGCATGATAGCCATGTGATCAGTGCATGATAGCTACGTGATCAGTGCATGATCAGCCACGAAATCAGTGCAGGATGGCCACCTGACCAGTGCATGATCAGCAACATGATTAGTGCATGATCAGCCACGTGATCAGTGCATGATCAGCCACGTGATCTCTGTATGATCAGCGATGAGATCAGTGCATGTGCATTCACGTGAGCAGTGTGTGAACGGCCATGATCAGTGCATGATAGCCAAGTGATTAATGCATTATAGCTATGTGATCGGTGCATGCTCAGTCACAAGATCAGCGCATGATCAGCCACGTGATCAGTGCATGATCAGCCATGTGATCAGTGCATGCACAGTCACGTGATCAGTGTATGATCAGCTTCATGATCAGTGAATGATCAGCCACGTGATCAGTGCATGATCAGTCACGTGATCAGTGCATGATCAGTCACGAGATCAGTGCATGATCAGCCACGTGATCAGTGCATGATCAGCGTCGATCAGTGTATGATCATCCACGTGTTCAGTGCATGATCAGCCACGTGATCAGTGCATGATCAGCCACGTGATCAGTGCATGATCAGCCACGTGATCAGTGTATGCTCAGCCACGTGATCAGTGCATGATCAGCCACGTGATCAGTGCATGATCAGCCACGTGATCAGTGCATCATCAGCCACGTGATCAGTGCATGATCAGCCATGATCAGTGCATGATCAGCCACGTGATCAGTGCATGCAGCCACGTGATCAGTGATCAGCCCCGTGATCAGTGCATGCACAGTCACGTGATCAGTGTATGATCAGCCACGTGATCAGTGCATGATAGCCACGTGATCAGTGCATGATCAGGCACGTGATCAGTGCATGATCAGCTTCGTGATCAGTATGATCAGCCAGATCAGTGCATGATCAGGCACGTGATCAGTGCATGATCAATCGTGATCAGTGTATGATCAGCTACGTGATCAGTGCATGATCAGCCACGCATGAAGTGCATGATCAGTGCGTGATCAGTTATGATCAGCCACGTGATCAGTGCATGATCAGCCACGTGATCAGTGCATGATCAGCCACGTGATCAGTGCATGATCAGTCACGTGATCAGTGCATGATCAGCCACGTGATCAGTGCATGACAGTCACGTGATCAGTGTGATCAGCCACGTGATCAGTGCATGATCAGCACGTGATCAGTGCATGATCATACGTGATCAGTGCATGATCAGCCACGTGATCAGTGCATGATCAGCCACGTGATCAGTGCATGATCAGCCACGTGATCGGTGCATGCTCAGTCACATGATCAGTGCATGATCAGCCATGATCAGTGCATGATCAGTCCACGTGATCAGTGCATGATCAGTCACGTGATCAGTGCATGATCAGCCACGTGATCAGTGCATGATCAGTCACGTGATCAGTGCATGATAGCCACGTGATCAGTGCATGATCAGTCACGTGATCAGTGCATGATCAGTCACTGATCAGTGCATGATCAGCCAGGTGATCATTGATTGCATGCCCAGTCACGTGATCAGTGCATGATAGTCACGTGATCAGTGCATGATAGCCACTGATCAGTGCATGATCAGTCACGTGATCAGTGCATGATCATCACGAGATCACTGTATGCTAAGTCACGTGATCAGTTCATGATCAGCGACGTGATCAGTGCATGATAGCCACGTGATCAGTGCATGATCTGCAACGTGATTAGTGCATGATCAACGTGGTTAGTGCATGATTAACCACGTGATCAGTGCATGATCTGCCACATGATCAGTGCATGATCAGCCACGTGATCAGTGCATGCACAGTCACGTGATCAGTGTATCATCAGACACGTGATCAGTGCATAATCAGGCACAGTTTTCAGTGCATGATCAGGCACATGATCAGGGTATGATCATTCACGTGTTCAGTGTATGATCAGCCAGGTTATCAGGGCATGATCAGCCACGTGATCAGTTCATGACAGTCACGTTATCAGTGTATGCTCAGCCAGTGATAAGTGCATGATCAGCCACATGATCAGTGCAGGATCAGGCACGTGATAAGTGCATCATCAGTCACGTGATCAGTGCATGATCAGCCACGTGATCAGTGCGTGATCAGTCACGTGATCAGTGCATGATCAGTCACGTGATCAGTGCATGATCAGCCACGTGATCAGTGCATGATCAGCCACGTGATCAGTGCATGATCAGCCACGTGATCAGTGCATGATCAGCCACGTGATCAGTGCATGATCAGCCACGTGATCAGTGCATGATCAGCTACGTGATCAGTGCATGATCAGCCACGTGATCTGTGTATGATCAGCGACGTGATCAGTGCATGATCAGCCGTGATCAGTGCATGAACAGCCACGTGATCAGTGCATGATCAGCCACGTGATCAATGCATGATCAGCCGTGATCAGGGCATGATCAGTCACAAGATCAGCGCATGATCAGCCAGTGATCAGTGCATGATAGCCATGTGATCAGTGCATGAACAGTCACGTGATCAGTGTATGATCAGTCACGATCAGTGTATGATCAGCCACGTGATCAGTGCATGATCAACCATGTGATCAGTGCATGACAGTCACGTGATCAGTGCATGATCAGCTTCGTGATCAGTGCATGATCAGCCACGTGATCAGTGTATGATCATCCACAGATCAGTGCATGAACAGTCACGTGATCAGTGCATTATAGCCAAGTGATCAGTGCATGATCAGCCACGAGATCAGTGCATGCTCAGTCACGTGATCAGTGCATGATAGCCACGTGATCAGTGCATGATCAGCCACGTGATCAGTGCATGATCTGTCACTTGATCAGTGTATGATATCCACGTGATCAGTTCATGGGC
This sequence comes from Bos javanicus, assembly GCF_032452875.1. Classification (NCBI taxonomy): domain Eukaryota; kingdom Metazoa; phylum Chordata; class Mammalia; order Artiodactyla; family Bovidae; genus Bos; species Bos javanicus. The sequence goes on along the minus strand of NW_026894726.1, from coordinate 6,538 downwards.
CGTCATGTGATCAGTGCTCGATAGCTTCATGATGAGTGCATGATCAGCCACGTGATCAGTGCAAGATTGCCAAGTTATCAGTGCATGATTAGTTACGTGATCAATGTATGATTAGCCACTTGATTAGTGCATGATCAGCCACGTGATCAGTGCATGATCAGCCACGTGATGACTGCATGATACGCACGTGATTAGTGCATTATCAGCCACGTGATCAGTGTATGATCAGATGCGTGATCAGTGCATGATCAGCCACGTGATCAGTGCATGCACAGTCCCGTGTTCAGTGTATGATCACCTTCGTTATCAGTGCATGATCAGCCACGTGATCAGTGCATGATGAGGCACGGGATGAATGCCTGACCAGTCACGTAAACAGTGAATGATCAGCCACGTGATCAGTTCCTGATCAGGCACGTGATCAGTGCATGATCAGTTACATGATCAGTGTATGACCAGCCACGTGATCGGTGCATGAGGAGCATCGGGATCAGTGCATGATCAGCCACGGGATCAGTGCATGATAGCCATGTGATCAGTGCATGATAGCTACGTGATCAGTGCATAATCAGCCACGTAATCAGTGCATGATAGCCACCTGAGCAGCGCATGATCAGCAACGTGATTAGTGCATGATCAACAACGTGATCAGTGCATGATCAGCCACGTGATCACTGTATGATCAGCCACGTGATCAGTGCATGATTAGGCACGGGAAGAGTGCATGATCTGTCACTTGATCAGTGTATAATATCCACGTGATCAGTGCATGCGCAGTCACGTGATTAGTGTATGATCAGCCACGTGATCAGTGCATGATAGCCACGTGATCAGTGCATGGTAAGCAACGTGATTAGTGCATGATTAGCCACGTGATCAGCGCATGATCAGCCACGTGATCAGTGCAGGATCAGCCATGTGATCAGTGCATGATCAGTCACGTGATCAGTGCATGATCAGCTTCATGATCAGAGAATGATCAGCCACGTGATCAGTGCATGAACAGCCACGTGATCAGTGCATGATCAGCCATGTGATCAGTGCATGCACAGTCACGTGATCAGTGTATGATCAGCCGTGATCAGTGCATGATCAGCCATGTGATCAGTGCATGATCAGTCACGAGATCAGTGCATGATCAGTCACGTGATAAGTGCATGATCAGTAACGTGATCAGTGTATGATCATCCACATGATCAGTGCATGCACAGTCACGTGATCAGTGCATTATAGCCAAGTGATCAGTTCTTGATTAGTCACATGATCAGCACCATTCAGACACGAGATCACTGTATGCTAAGTCACGATCGTTCCGCAGTTCATGAGCGACGTGATCAGTGTATGATCAGCCACGTGATCAGTGCATGATCTGCAACGTGATTAGTGCATGATCAGCCACGTGGTTAGTGCATGATTAACCACGTGATCAGTGCATGATCTGCCACATGATCAGTGCATGATCAGCCCCGTGATCAGTGCATGCACAGTCACGTGATCAGTGTATCATCGGCTTCGTGATCAGTGCATAATCAGCCACGAGATCAGTGCATGATCAGGCACATGAAGGGTCCATGATCATTCACGTGTTCAGTGTATGACAGCCAGGTTATCAGGGCATGATCAGCCACGTGATCAGTTCATGCACAGTCACGTTATCAGTGTATGCTCAGCTTCGTGATAAGTGCATGATCAGCCACATGATCAGTGCAGGATCAGGACGTGATAAGTGCATCATCAGTCACGTGATCAGTTCATGATCAGCCACGTGATCAGTGCGTGATCAGGCTCGTGATCAGTGCATGATCAGTCACGTGATCAGTGTATGATCAGCCACGTGATCAGTGCATGATAGCCACGTGATCAGTGCATGATCAGTCACGTGATCAGTGCATGATCAGCCACGTGATCAGTGCATGATAGCCATGTGATCAGTGCATGATAGCTACGTGATCAGTGCATGATCAGCCACGAAATCAGTGCAGGATGGCCACCTGACCAGTGCATGATCAGCAACATGATTAGTGCATGATCAGCTACGTGATCAGTGCATGATCAGCCACGTGATCTCTGTATGATCAGCGACAGATCAGTGCATGTGCATTCACGTGAGCAGTGTGTGAACAGCCATGTGATCAGTGCATGATAGCCAAGTGATTAATGCATTATAGCTATGTGATCGGTGCATGCTCAGTCACAAGATCAGCGCATGATCAGCCACGTGATCAGTGCATGATCAGCCATGTGATCAGTGCATGCACAGTCACGTGATCAGTGTATGATCAGCTTCATGATCAGTGAATGATCAGCCACGTGATCAGTGCATGATCAGCCACGTGATCAGTGCATGATCAGTCACGAGATCAGTGCATGATCAGTCACGTGATAAGTGCATGATCAGTAACGTGATCAGTGTATGATCATCCACATGATCAGTGCATGCACAGTCACGTGATCAGTGCATTATAGCCAAGTGATCAGTTCTTGATTAGTCACATGATCAGCACCATTCAGACACGAGATCACTGTATGCTAAGTCACGTGATCAGTTCATGATCAGCGACGTGATCAGTGTATGATCAGCCACGTGATCAGTGCATGATCTGCAACGTGATTAGTGCATGATCAGCCACGTGGTTAGTGCATGATTAACCACGTGATCAGTGCATGATCAGCTTCATGATCAGTGCATGATCAGCCCCGTGATCAGTGCATGCACAGTCACGTGATCAGTGTATCATCGGCTTCGTGATCAGTGCATAATCAGCCACGAGATCAGTGCATGATCAGGCACATGAAGGGTCCATGATCATTCACGTGTTCAGTGTATGACAGCCAGGTTATCAGGGCATGATCAGCCACGTGATCAGTTCATGCACAGTCACGTTATCAGTGTATGCTCAGCTTCGTGATAAGTGCATGATCAGCCACATGATCAGTGCAGGATCAGGACGTGATAAGTGCATCATCAGTCACGTGATCAGTTCATGATCAGCCACGTGATCAGTGCGTGATCAGGCTCGTGATCAGTGCATGATCAGTCACGTGATCAGTGTATGATCAGCCACGTGATCAGTGCATGATAGCCACGTGATCAGTGCATGATCAGTCACGTGATCAGTGCATGATCAGCCACGTGATCAGTGCATGATAGCCATGTGATCAGTGCATGATAGCTACGTGATCAGTGCATGATCAGCCACGAAATCAGTGCAGGATGGCCACCTGACCAGTGCATGATCAGCAACATGATTAGTGCATGATCAGCTACGTGATCAGTGCATGATCAGCCACGTGATCTCTGTATGATCAGCGACGAGATCAGTGCATGTGCATTCACGTGAGCAGTGTGTGAACAGCCATGTGATCAGTGCATGATAGCCAAGTGATTAATGCATTATAGCTATGTGATCGGTGCATGCTCAGTCACAAGATCAGCGCATGATCAGCCACGTGATCAGTGCATGATCAGCCATGTGATCAGTGCATGCACAGTCACGTGATCAGTGTATGATCAGCTTCATGATCAGTGAATGATCAGCCACGTGATCAGTGCATGATCAGCCACGTGATCAGTGCATGATCAGCCACGTGATCAGTGCATGCACAGTCACGTGATCAGTGTATGATCAGCTTCGTGATCAGTGCATGATCAGCCATGTGATCAGTGCATGATCAGTCACGAGATCAGTGCATGATCAGTCACGTGATAAGTGCATGATCAGTAACGTGATCAGTGTATGATCATCCACATGATCAGTGCATGCACAGTCACGTGATCAGTGCATTATAGCCAAGTGATCAGTTCTTGATTAGTCACATGATCAGCACCATTCAGACACGAGATCACTGTATGCTAAGTCTCGTGATCAGTTCATGATCAGCGACGTGATCAGTGCATGATCAGCCACGTGATCAGTGCATGATCTGCAACGTGATTAGTGCATGATCAGCCACGTGGTTAGTGCATGATTAACCACGTGATCAGTGCATGATCTGCCACATGATCAGTGCATGATCAGCCCCGTGATCAGTGCATGCACAGTCACGTGATCAGTGTATCATCGGCTTCCGTGATCAGTGCATAATCAGCCACGAGATCAGTGCATGATCAGGCACATGAAGGGTCCATGATCATTCACGTGTTCAGTGTATGACAGCCAGGTTATCAGGGCATGATCAGCCACGTGATCAGTTCATGCACAGTCACGTTATCAGTGTATGCTCAGCCGTGATAAGTGCATGATCAGCCACATGATCAGTGCAGGATCAGGACGTGATAAGTGCATCATCAGTCACGTGATCAGTTCATGATCAGCCACGTGATCAGTGCGTGATCAGGCTCGTGATCAGTGCATGATCAGTCACGTGATCAGTGTATGATCAGCCACGTGATCAGTGCATGATAGCCACGTGATCAGTGCATGATCAGTCACGTGATCAGTGCATGATCAGCCACGTGATCAGTGCATGATAGCCATGTGATCAGTGCATGATAGCTACGTGATCAGTGCATGATCAGCCACGAAATCAGTGCAGGATGGCCACCTGACCAGTGCATGATCAGCAACATGATTAGTGCATGATCAGCTACGTGATCAGTGCATGATCAGCCACGTGATCTCTGTATGATCAGCGACGAGATCAGTGCATGTGCATTCACGTGAGCAGTGTGTGAACAGCCATGTGATCAGTGCATGATAGCCAAGTGATTAATGCATTATAGCTATGTGATCGGTGCATGCTCAGTCACAAGATCAGCGCATGATCAGCCACGTGATCAGTGCAGGATCAGCCATGTGATCAGTGCATGCACAGTCACGTGATCAGTGTATGATCAGCTAGTGATCAGTGCATGATCAACCACGTGATCAGTGCATGATCAGCCACGTGATCAGTGCATGATCAGCCCGTGATCAGTGCATGCACAGTCACGTGATCAGTGTATGATCAGCCGTGATCAGTGCATGATCAGCCACGTGATCAGTGCATGATCAGCACGTGATCAGTGCATGATCAGTCACGTGATTAGTGCATGATCAGCCACGTGATCAGTGCATGATCAGCACGTGATCAGTGCATGATCAGTCACGTGATCAGTGCATGATCCAACGTGATCAGTGCATGATCCGCCACGAGATTAGTGTATGATTAGTCACGTGATCAGTGCATGATGTGCCACATGATCAGTGCATGATCAGCCACGTGATCAGTGCATGACAGCCACGTGATCAGTGTATGATCAGTCAGCTTCGTGATCAGTGCATGATTAGCTACGTGATCAGTGCATGATCAGCCACGTGATCAGTGCATGATCAGCCACGTGATCAGTGCATGCACAGTCACGTGATCAGTGTATGATCAGCTTCGCGATCAGTGTATGATCAGCCAGGTGATCCGTGCATGATCAGGCCCGTGATTAGCGCTTGATCATCCATGTGATCAGTGTATGACAGACACGTGATCAGTGCATAAACAGGCACATGAAGAGTCCATGATCAGTCACGTGATCAGTGTATGATCAGCCATGTTATCAGTGCATGATCCGCAACATGATTAGTGAATGATCAGCCACGTGATCAGTGCATGATCAGCCACGTGATCAGTGCATGATCAGCAAGGTGATCAGTGCATGCACAGTCACGTGATTAGTGTATGATCAGCTTCGTGATCAGTTATGATCAGTCACATGATCAGTGCATGATCAACCACGTGATCAGTGCATTTTCAGCCACATGATCAGTGCATGATCAGTCACGTGATCAGTGTATGATCATCCACATGATCAGTGCATGATCAGTCCCGTGATCAGTGCATGATAACCACGATCAGTGCATGATCAGCCACGTGATCAGTGCATGATCAGTCACGTGATCAGTGCATGATCAGCCACGTGATCAGTGCATGAGTCACGTGATCAGTGCATGATCAGCCATGTGATCAGTGCATGATCAGTCACGTGATCAGTGCATGATCAGCCACTGATCAGTGTATGATCAGCCACGTGATCATTGATTGTATGCATGATCACGTGATCAGTGTCGATAGCCATTATCAGTGCATGAAGGCAACTGATCAGTGCATGATCATCACGTGATCAGTGCATGATCATCACGTGATCAGTGCATGCAGTCACGTGATCAGTGCATGATCAGGCGTGATCAGTGCATGATAGCCACGTGATCAGTGCATGATAGCCACGTGATCAGTGCATGATCAGCAACGTGATGCATGATCAGCCACGTGATCAGTGCATGATCAGCCACGTGATCAGTGTATGATCAGCCACATCAGTGCATATGCAGTCACGTGATCAGTGTATGATCAGCCACATGATCAGTGCATGATCAGTCACGTGATCAGTGCATGATCAGTCACGTGATCAGTGCATGATCAGCCACGTGATCAGTGCATGATCAGCCACGTGATCAGTGCATGATCAGCCATGTGATCAGTGCACAATCAGGTGATCAGTGTATGATCAGCCGTGATCAGTGCATGATCAGCCACGTGATCAGTGCATGATCAGGCACGTGATCAG